>NW_026576107.1:65000-208504 GCF_028641065.1 Leucoraja erinaceus | reverse complement strand
TTTCGCTATTTGAGTCCCTCGCCCCAACCTTTCTAGTTTAAACTCTCCCCAGTAGCCTTTGCAAATTTCCCCGCTAGGGCTGACATATGCTACCCGGTGGTGTAGTCAATTTGTAGAATAACATACTGGTGATATGACCCAAAACAATATGACTTAAAGCCATGACTAGCTCTCACTTCCCCAGGTATATATGCCCAACATTAGTAGTGATGCCTCCTGGAGATTTCCATCTCACCCCTCAGCTGGAGATGGAATTAGTAGCATCCCCAATCCAAGGCCCATCAGTATGTGGTTCCATAGACGGGTAACTGTGTTTGGTTAGGAACAATGCCTAATGTATGAGTTGGCAAATGAATCCACCATTTTCGTACCATAGTGGCCTCTGTGGGTTGCTTCATTAGTCTGTCAGAATGACCCCCCCCCCCATAATTTCTTGAGTGACGCGTTTTATGCTCTGTACTATGATTATGTAAAGGTCCGATATCATGTGGCTGTCACACAGCCCCTAATTCCAATATTCTACTACCAGTCTGATGGATGGTTTAGTTCCCTGCAAGCCTCCATAAAGGCTGTACCCTTTCTTACGGCAAAGTCACTGCCATGTGAAACTGTGTTATTGGTGGACCGCAGACGATGGTTTGTTGTGTTAAATACATCTGTGGGCACCTCCAATGAGTACTATATAGCAAGCATGTTTTAATACCATGCTTGCCATGTAGTACCCTAGGATCAATACCTTATTAGTTGCACCAAAGGTTCCCATCTGTAATGAAATATAAAGTGCGAAGTATTCAAATTAGTCAATCTAAGATGAAGTGGCAACCACCTCTAAATTATGATAAGGATATTTAGGACACGAATTCCTGTGATACATGTTGGATGTCCTCCAAACTCTTATAATATATGGGCACTGTAATTCAGTATGCACTTTAGTTGATTCTTACCCAATTAAGCATGAACATTCAGTTCGGTACGTGCTGTACTGGAGGATAATGGAATGAATAATTCTAAGGTACACCCTTATAACTCTGAATGTTAAGTGTTGGTAGAATAATTCTATGCATACAGATGGATCTGTTATCTCCCACCAACCTCCCTGGTTACTATTAGTAGGTTTGTTACTATTTCGGCATCCTCCGTGGTCATTGAGGTGCTGGTGTCTGATGAGGGTAGCACATTTCCCAGAAAGTAGTTTTTAAGACGTTCCTCAATGTGCCCCAGAGTTCCCTCTATGTGAAGTTCTTTCTAAGATAAGATGCCTCCAAATTTTAATATTGGAGGTTGGGAAGTTCCAGGTTAGCATATAAGGCCAGTGCATACTGGTGATCTAGTGTCATGTCTCTGTTTATAGTGCAACCTATCCCGTCCCGCTGTTAGGACTTAGAACTTTCTTTTGTTTCAATTCCCTGCCCTACCATGTTTTGGTTGATACTGGGAACATTCAGGTTTTGCAGTTCCCTGATGGTAAGCGTTTTCCCATACGTTTTCTGCACCCTAAGTGTACTAGGAGTATGTTCTGCTCCCCTGTTCAAGTGCAGCCCAAAATTGACCCCCTATACTCCCCTCTGATGAGGGAGAACACTGTGCAGCCCTACAAGAGGTACTGCTGTAGGTTTTACTAGCTGTCCCTCTGTGACTAGTCATCTCATGGAGCTGCCACTTACCTGCTCCAACAGCCGCTCCAGCTGGTCCCGATGCTCTCGGGCACCCAACCGGCTCCAATGCACATGATCACTGGCCATCGCGGCTGCTCCTGAAGCCGTTACTCCTGAGGCTGCTCCTGCTCCAGTTCCGGCAGCCAGCCCAGGATTGACTCTCGGTGTTCCCCTCTGCTGAGTGAGAAACTCTGTGCCGCACCACAAGGAGTACTGCTGTGGGCTTGTTAGTTGCCCACTGTGGCTTTGCCTCTTTGGAGTATTTCCACTCTGCAGCCCCACAAGGGGTACTGCTCCTGCAGCCGGTCCAACCGGCTCCAATGCTCTCGGGCACTGGCCGCTCCCGGCTGCTCTTTATTCTGCATGCTGCAGCCGCTACAACCGACCCTGGTGCTCACGGGCACTGGCCGCTCACGGCTGCTCGTCATGCTGCAGCCGCTCCAACCGAACCCGGTGCTCACGGGCACTGGTCGCTCGCGGCTGCTTAATATCTCCTGCAGCCGCTCAAACCGACCCCCATGCACACGGGCGCTGGTCGCTCGCGGCTGCTTAATATCTCCTGCAGCCGCTCAAACCGACCCCCATGCACACGGGCACTGGTCGCTCGCGGCTGCTCCTCTCCCGACCGGCCGGGGCCGGCGCGGGAGCGAAGTCGGGAGGGAAGTCAGGCACAGCTGTTCCCATTACGGGAGATCAGCGTGCCGTTTGCTGCTGCTGCCGACTGCCCGCAATTCTGCGGTTCTCCCCCGCCAGCTTTCCCGCAGTCTTCGTGGATCCGGTCCATGTCTCCACCTAAAAGGTAAGAGTCTCCTTACCTGCTGTTCCCGGCTTTTAAATTTTGCCGCTAGGGGAACATCGCTCCCCCTGCTGTTACTCATTGCAATGCGTGTAGCCCGATATGACATGCATGCGTCCTAGCGGGGTTCTTCACGTAGTCACTCACATGACTCCGAAGTAAAATTTTACATTTACACCAAGCCAATTAACCTACAAACTTGTATGTCTTTGGAGTGAGGGAGGAAACTGAAGATCTTGGAGAAAACCCACGCAGTCACTGGGAGAACGTACAAACTCCATGCAGACAAGCACCCATAGTCAGGATCGAAGCTGGGTCTTTGGTACTGTAACACAGTAGCTTTATGCCACTGTGCTGCCCTACATAAAAATCATCAAAGAATTCAATTAATTATAGCTACAAAAAGCTGAAGTTCAGGGTTCAACCAAAGAAGATGTCCACAGACATTCATAGCAGTGACATTAGTGTGTAGTGTTCAGGAGTCTGATGGTTGTTGGGAAGAAGCTGTCCTTGAACCATTAATAGACACAAAATGCTGGAGTAACTCAGCGGGACAGGCAGCATCTCTGAAGAGAAGGAATGGGTGATGTTTCGGGTCGAGACCCTTCTTCAGACTGATAGAAACATAGAAACATAGAAAATAGGTGCAAGAGTATGCCATTCGGCCCTTCGAGCCTGCACTGCCATTCAAAATGATCATGGCTGATCATCCAACTCAGTATCCTGTACCTGCCTTCTCTCCATTGTTAGCTGGGAAAAAGTAACAACAAAGCAAACAGAGGTAAAATGTAAGGTACACAAAATTGCTGGAGAAACTCAGCGGGTGCAGCAGCATCTATGGAGCGAAGGAAACAGGCGACGTTTCGGGCCGAAACCCTTCTTCAGACTGATGGGGGGTGGGGGGGAGAGGAAGGAAAGGGGGAGGAGGAGGAGCCCGAGGGCGGGCAGATGGGAGGGTGGGAGGAGACAGCTAGAGGGTTAGGGAAGGGGAGGAGCAAGGGCTAGCAAATTTGGGAGAATTCAATGTTAATGCCATCCGGACGCAAGGTCCCCAGGCGGAATATGAAATGATGATTCAATTAATTGTCATTGTCAGTGTACAGTACAGAGACAACGAAATGCATTTTTAGCATCTCCCTTGAAAGGGAGACACAGGGCGTCGCGGTGTGCCCGCGCCTGCCGCCGTAACATTCCATTACAGGCAAAGGTGGGTGAAGTGTCTTGCCCAAGGACACAACGACAGTATGCACTCCAAGCGGGATTTGAACCGGCTACCTTCCGGTCGCCAGCCGAACTCTTAGCCCATTGTGCTATCTGTCGAATATAAGGTGCTGTTCCTCCAATTTCCGCTGTTGCTCACTCTGGCAATGGAGGAGACCCAGGACAGAGAGGTCAGATTAGGAATGGGAGGGGGAGTTGAAGTGCTGAGCGGAGGTCAGGTTGGTTATTGCGGACTGAGCGGAGGTGTTCGGCGAAACGATCGCCCAACCTACGCTTAGTCTCCCCGATGTAAATCAGCTGACACCTAGAGCAGCGGATGCAGTAGATGAGGTTGGAGGAGATGCAGGTGAACCTTTGTCGCACCTGGAACGATTGCTTGGGT
Organism: Leucoraja erinaceus; assembly: GCF_028641065.1. Taxonomy (NCBI): domain Eukaryota; kingdom Metazoa; phylum Chordata; class Chondrichthyes; order Rajiformes; family Rajidae; genus Leucoraja; species Leucoraja erinaceus. The sequence goes on along the minus strand of NW_026576107.1, from coordinate 204,450 downwards.
CCTTGAATGGAGTCGAGGGGGGAGGTGAAGGGACAGGTTGCAACGGAAAGTGCCCGGGGATGGGGTGGTGCGGGAGAGAAGGGAAGAATTGACAAGGGTAAGTAGGAGGAGGTGTCCGAGAGTTGGCGCGTGGCCTCAGCTTTGTAGAGATCGACGCGCCAGACTACCACGGCACCTCCCTTGTCGGCTGGTTTGATGACCCATTCTGGGTTTTTGCAGAGTGATTCAATGGCAGTGCGTTCAGAGGGGGAAAGATTAGAGTGAGACAGGGGAGTGGAGAAGTTGAGGCGGTTGACGTCGCGGCGGCAGTTCTGGATAAAGAGTTCCAGAGCCGGGACTTTACGAGAGGGGTTCCACGAGGAGGGGGTGCGTTGGAGACGGGACAGGATAAAATGTAGTCAGAGACAGTCAGACTGGTCAGAGAACTGGGATGGGGAGGGATAGAGAGAGAGGGTAACCAAGGGTTACGAAGTTAGAAAAGTCAATGTTCATACTGCTGAGTGACCCGCAACGTCACCTATTCCTTCTCTCTAGAGATGCTCCCTGTCCCGTTGAGTTACTCCAGCATTTTGTGTCTATCTTGGGTTCAAACCAACATCTGCAATTCCTTCCTTCCTTCACTGTTCTTGAACCTGGTGCTTGTGGTTTTCAGACTCCTGCACCTTCTTGTCGATGGGCTGAATGGCCTATTTCTACTCTGATCATTTATGAACTTACTCTGCGTAAAAAACACTGCATTCACATTATCCTTTCCTCTCATGACCTTATACACATGCTGTGGAAGAAGCTAATTTAGCGGGAAATTAAAGCACAATGAAAAGCGGAAACTTTGCAGGTTTGCTTCAAGAGATTTTATTACATGACTAGACCAAGTGCAGACCCGTTGGGTCTGTTCCCCCAACGTGCGGTTGTGGGGGGGGGAGGCGGCATGCAGCGTCACACACACTAACTGCCCCCCCCCCCCTCATGCTAATTACCCCCCTTGACGTAATATTAATATTATTAATTTGCTCCTTTTACCCCATAACCACCCTATCTACTGATGCATAGCCCCCAACTTGCAGTCACATCTGGGGGAGGGGGGGCGGGTGAGAGCGAGGGCAGAGAGAGAAGGGGCAGAGACAGAGAGAGAGAGACAGAAACACCCAGAGAGGGGCAAGAGGGAGAGGAGGAGGAGGAGAAGAGGAAGGGTGGGTGGGTGAGGGGGGGGGAGAGAGAGAGGGTGAGAGTGAGGGGGAGAGAGAGAGGGGTGCTGAGAGGAGGGGGAGAGGTGGGGAGAGGTGGGGGGAGGGGGAGGGGGGGGGAGGGGATGGAGGGGAGGAGGGAGAGGGGGGAGAGAGGGCGGGAGGGGGTGGGCGGAGAGAGGGGGGAGGAGAGAGGCGAGAGAGAGAGGGGGGGACGGGGAGAGAGAGGGTGTGCTGAAGGGGGGGGTGAGCTGAGGGGATGGGGGAGAGGTGGGGAGCAGGGAGGGGGAGGGAAGGGGGTAGGGGGTGTGTGGAGGGGGAGGGGGGTTTAGCGGTGGGACGGTGGAGGAGGGGATGGAGTGGAGGAGGGTGAGAAAAAGAGGGAGAGAGAGTGGGGGAGAGAGGAGAGGGGAAGAGGGAGAGGGAGGGAGAGGAGGGGAGGAGAGAGGAGGGGGAGGAGAGAGGAGAGGGGGGGGAGGAGGGGGGGGGGAGAGGAGAGGGGGGGGAGGGGAGGGGGGGGGGAAGGGGAGGAGAGGGGGGGAAGAGGAGATGGGGGGAAGAGGAGGAGGGGGGGAAAGAGGAGAGTGCGGAGCGGGGGTGTGCTGAGAGGGGGTGAGGTGAGGAGGGGGGGGGAGAGAGGGAGGGGGGGGGAGAGGAGAGGAGGGGAGAGAGAGAGTGCCTTTTTATTTCAACCCAAACAACCATTTGCAGGCAGCGCTTTTTTACTTTAACCATATTTTTATTTTCAAAACACATTAAGGGTGCTTACTCATAGTTGTGTGGACATTTGTTCAGTTTTATTCACAGCTCAGAGAAACGTGACCCTCTGCCTTCCTCCATCTGGAAGAGACTGAATGAGGCACACCACTTCCTGGTTTTATAGTCCCTCCCCCCTGCCGCCAGCAGGGGCAGCAGAGAGAATGGGGAATTTTGTAAAATCATTAACATCTCTGTCATATTTCATCGACGGGAAAAATCCTCGGCACACATACCGCGGAGTGGGGCTCTGAGCGAGGTGGCCAAAAATGACAGCCGTAGGTGGCGGCATTCTCTCGGAAATCGCAGCACAGATCGCCAAAACCGGTCAAGAACAGAGTTTTAGTAATATATAGATATCATGGAGAGATGGCGGCAGTTAACTGCTCACCAGCTCTCTGACTTTGCAGCAGAATTAGCCAACAGTTATACTGTGAGTAAACAACTTTAGTTTTTTGTTAGATACAACTATATGAAAATATACTATCTACTACATGGGTACCAATTATTTCATCAGTCTTATGTGTTTTCATTAGTCTTGCATGCTATTACATTAGTCTTACATTAGCTTACGTTGATCTGCCAAGTTCTTACGTGGATCTTGGACAAGCAACAATCAAAAAGAAGCAGGGAGAAAAGCTTATTGGCTGAAACCCGTGGGAAAGGTGAGTCAGAGGGGAAAACAGTTTAAAACTGAGGAATTTGGTTTGTAAATTGGTAAATTAGGCAATTTATCAGTCAATATAAGCAAGGCCGGTCTAGGAGAGCGGCAGTGAGGGAGCGGCCTTGTGAGTAAAGTGTGAGTCTTTGGCTCAAGAAACTTCAGCGAGGAGGCTGACGAGAGGAGGCTATACAAAAAGCTGGAGAGGACGGGGCACGGTGAACACATGACAGGACAGATGAGACCGTGTGATGCTTGCAGAATGTCGGAGCCCAGGGACATGGATGGAACCTCTGGCTGCTACAACTGTGGCAAGTGTGTCCAGCACTGGAGAAGCAGCTGGATGACCTCAGGGCCATCTGGGAAAATGAGAGTTTCCTGGACAGGACCTACAGTGAGGTTGGCATGCCGAGGATACAGGAAGAACAAAGGTGTGGGACTGAGAGAAAGGGTGGTAAACATGAAGTGCAGGAGACCCAGGTGGCTGTGCCTAACGAAAACAGGTACGCCCTCTTGGGAACTGTCGAGGGAGACAATGCTTCCAGTCCGAGCGGTGGACACGTCGGTGGCTCCAATCCTAGACTCGACTGGCGTCGGGCAGAGCCATAGTGGTGGGTGACTCCATTGTGTGAGGTGCAGACAGATTATGTGGCGGCAGACGAGACGCGAGGATGGTCTGTTGCCTCCCTGGTGCCAGGGTTCAGAATGTCACGAGCCGAATTCAGAACATTCTCGAGAGAGAGGGAAGATGAACAGCCGGCAGTAGTTGTGCACGTAGGCACAAACAACATCGGGAAGAAGAGGAATGAGGTTCTCCAATGTGAATTCAGAGAGTTAGGAAGAAGACTGAAAAGCAGGACTTCTAGGGTGGTTATCTCTGGATTGCTTCCTGTACCTCGTGCTTGTGAGGACAGGAACAGGGAGATAGGGGATCTGAATGTGTGGCTGAGGGGCTGGAGCAGGGAGCAAGATTTTAGATTTATAGACCACGGGGATCTCTTCTGGGGTAGGGGTGACCTGTACAAAAGGGACGGGTTACACATTAATTAGAGGGGGACCAACATTCTGGCAGGCAGGTTTGCTAGGGCTACCGGTGTGGGTTTAAACTAAATAGTGGGGGGGGGGAGGGATTGACAAATTGGGAGAATAAAGATGGAGTTGAAGGGGAAGTGAGTATAGGAAAAATTACAAAAGATTCTTGAATTAATGGGAAGGAAAGTTTGAGAAGGGTAAGGTCGGGGCCAAGCGGTGCGAGGGGCGGGGGGGGGGGGGGGGGGGGGGCGCGTGAATACAGAGGACAAAGTGTTGTATATGAATGCGTGAAGTAAATAAATAAGAAATAAAGTGGACGGGCTTCAGTTAGAAATTGGCAAGTATGATGTTGTGGGAATTACAGAGACATGGCTGCAAGAGGGCCAGGGCTGGGAACCGAATATCCAAGGGTATACCTCCTATTGAAAAGACAGACAGGTGGGCAGAGGGGGTGGGGTAGCTCTGTTGGTGAGGAATGAAATTTAGTCCCTTGCAAGGGGTGACATTGAAACAGGAGATGTGGAGTCAGTATGGATAGAACTAAGGAATTGTAAGGGTAAAAAGACCCTAATGGGATTTATCTAAGGCCCCCAAACAGTAGCCTGGACATAGGGTGCAAGTTGAATCAGGGATTAAAATTGGCATGTAGCAAAGGTAATGCTGTGGCTGTTATGGGAGATTTCAACATGCAGGTAGACCGAGAAAATCAGGTTGGTACTGGACCCCAAGAAAGGGACTTGTAGAGTGCCTTTGTGATGGATTCTTAGAGCAGTTTGTATTGGAGCCTACCAGGGAGAAGGCAATTCTAGATTTAGTGTCATGTAATGATAGATAGATAGGATGATACATTTATTTCTCACATGTACAGTGAAATGTATGGTCACATATGGACTATGGGGCATTGAGGGAGGAGCTGGCCAAAGTTGACTGGAAAGATACCCTAGCAGGGATGACAATGGAACAACAATGGCAGGAATAATACAGAAGGTGCAGGATCAGTTCATTCCTAGGAGGAAGAAAAATTCCAAGGGGAGTAAGGGGAGACCACGGCCGACAAGGGACATCAGGGACAGTATAAAAATAAAAGAGGAGTACAACGTAGCAAAGATGAGCGGGAAGCAAGAGGATTGGGTAATGTTTAAAGAGCAACAGAAGATAACTAAAAAGACAATACGGTGAGAAAAAATGAGGTACGAAGGTAAGTTAGCCAAGAATATAAAGGAGGATGGTAAAAACTTCTTTAGGTATGTGAAGAGGAAAAAAAATAGTTAAGACCAAAGTTGGACCCTTGAAGACCGTAAAAGGTGAATTTATTATGGGGAACAAGGAAATGGCAGATGAGTTGAACAGGTACATTGGATCCATCTTCACTAAGAATGACATAAACAATCTTCCGGATATAGTAGTGGCCTGAGGATCTGGGGTGACGGAGGAACTGAAGGAAATCCACATTAGGGAGGAAATGGTGTTGGGTAGACTGATTGGAATGAAGGCTGATAAATCTCCAGGGCCTGACGGCCTGCAGCTGCCTGTTTTTCATCTTTTTTTATAATTTTTAGTTAGTTGAGTGTTTTGTTTTCAGGAGTTCTTATGTGAGCATTTTGTATGTGGGGGGTGGGGGAGGAAGGGGGAAACTGCTTTTCAGGGTCCCTACCTGGTCGGAGAGGTAGCTTTTCTCCCGGCTGCACCGTCGACCAGTCCTCGCGGCCAACCAGTGGGCCTGGAGCGGCGTTTCCTGAGGGGTCCGGCCAGAGCCTCGGCTTCAGCAGCGGCACAGCGCCGGAGTGCTATCGCGGAGCAGAGCGGGAGGTGCCTTGCCCAGGTCACCGCGCTGGAGCTCCGGACTGCTGAGACCGCAGGTGAACATCGCATAGCTGCGGGTCTGTGGAGCGGACAGCTGCGGGCGGTGGCGCTGAATTTTTCATCGGGAGCCTGGGATCTCTCGCCGAGATTGCCAGTTGTGGAACTCCATCCAGCGCGGCCTTGTTGGCTTCGGAAGCCGCGGCCTCCAGTACGGAAGCGGCTGTTCCAGGTGGCCCAAGCCGATGTGAGGATTCTCCCGACGCTGGAGCTACATCACCCGGCGAGAACGGCCTGGAACATCGGGCCTCCGTAGAGATGAATGCAGAGGCCTCAATATGCCCAACTATGGGTGAACTGTAAATTAAAGTAAAGAAAAGTAAAGTTGCCTTTATTGTCATTGAGACCTTTCGGTCTGAACAAAATTTCATTGCCTTGCAGTCATACATGTAATAAAAATGACAAAAACACACAATAAACACAAATTTAACATCCACCACAGTGAGTTCACCAGGCACCTCCTCACTGTAATGGAAGGCAAAAATCTTAAAGTCCTTGTCTCTTCCCTCCTTGTTCTCGCTCTGCTCTGAGGCGACCTGTGAGCTCTCCTCCGAGGCCAGGTCGCCGCTGCCGCAGGAACGCCACAGCTCCGTTGCCGGGTCTCCGCTGCCGCCGGACACGCTGCCGCGGGAACGCCACAGCTCCGATGCCGGGTCGTCGTTGCCGCCGGACACGCTTCCGCGGGAACGCCACAGCTCCGTTGTCGGGTCTCCGCTGCCGCCGGAACGCCATAGCTCCGTTGTCGGGTCTCCGCTGCCGCCGGAATGCCACAGCTCCAATGCCGGGTCGTCGCTGCCGCTGGAATGCCACAGCTCCGTTGCCGGATCGCCACTGCCGCGGGAACGCCACAGCTCCGTTGCCGGGTCATCGCTGCCGCTGGACATGCTGCCGCGGGAACGCCACAGCTCCGATGCCGGGTCGTCGCTGCCGCCGGAATACCACAGCTCCGATGTTGCCGCTGGAACACTGCCCCAGCTCCGAGGCTGCCAGCTCCGCCATTAGGCCTCGGCGCAGACGGAGACGGACAGGGGGGATACGATAAGAGAAGTTGCATTCCCCCGAAGGAAGAGACCAAAAACACGTTTCTCCCCCCCCACCCCCCACACCCATACACAACATAATAAAATAAAACCAAAAAATAACTAAAACAGGACGAAAGAACAAAAAAAAAAAAAAAAAAAACGGATTTATGAAGGGGAAATCATGCTTGACTAATCTTCTGGACTTTTTTTGAGGATGTAATTAGGAAAATGGACAAGGGAGAGCCAGTGGATGTAGTGTACCTGGACTTTCAGAAAGCATTTGATAAGGTCCCACATAGGAGATTAGTGGGCAAAATGAGGGCACATGGTATTGGGGGTAGAGTGCTGACATGGATAGAGAAGTGGTTGGCAGACAGGAAATTAACGGGTCCCTTTCAGAATGGCAGGTAGTGACGAGTGGGGTACCACAAGGCTCGGTGCTGGGACCGCAGATATTTACAATATGCATCAATGATTTTGATGAAGGGATTCAAAGTAACATGAGCAAATTTGCAGATGACGCAAAGCTGGGTGGCAGTGTGAACTGTGAGGAGGATGCTATGAGAATGCAGGGTGACTTGGGCAGGTTGGGGGAGTGGGCAGATGCATGGCAGATGAAGTTTAATGTGGATAAATGTGAGGTTATCCACTTTGGTATCAAATACAGGAAGGCAGATTACTATCTAAATGGCGTCATGTTTGGAAAAGAGAAAGTACAACGGGATCTGGGGGTCCTTGTTCATCAGCCTATGAAAGTAAGCATGCATGTACAGCAGGCAGTGAAGAAAGCGAATGGCATGTTGGCCTTTATAAGAGTAGTAGGGTATAGGAGCAAAGAGGTATTTCTGCAGCTGTAGTTAGACCACATCTGGAGTATTGTGTGTAGTTTTGGTCCCACTAATTTGAGGAAGGACATTCTTGCTATTGAGGGAGTGCAGCTTAGGTTTACAAGGTTAATTCCCGGGATGGCGCGACTGTCATATGCTGAGAGAATGGAGCATCTGGGCTTGTACACTCTGGAATGTAGAACGATGAGAGGGGATCTTATTGAGACATATAAGATTGTTAAGGGTTTGGACATGCTAGAGGCAGGAAACATGTTCCCGATGTTGGGGGAGTCCAGAACCAGGGCCACAGTTTAAGAATAAGGGGCAAGCCATTTAGAATGGAGACAAAGGAAACACTTTTTTTCCATAGAGAGTTGTGAATCTGTGGAATTCTCTGCCTCAGAAGGTGGTGAAGGCCGGTTCTCTGGATACTTTCAAGAGAGAGCTATATAGGGCTCTTAAAGATAGCGGAGTCAGGGGATGTGGGGAGAAGGTAGGAACGAGGTACTGATGGCGGTTGATCAGCCATGATCACATTGAATGGCGGTGCTGGCTCAAAGGGCCGAGTGGCCTACTCTTGCACCTATTGTCTATTGTCTATAAAATGCTTCAAGATTGTTGATCAAATGTGGTTTGTCTTTCCGAAGTTGTCTTTCCGAACGTACACTAGGGGTGCCGCATTGTTGGCAGTCTCTGCCTAGTCTGTCTGTTTTTCTATCTTTTTTTTATTTTTAGTCTTTTTTATTTTTATTTTTTAAAGTATGTTTTGGAGGTTTCTTTAGTTTTTCTGTGGGGGAGAGGGGTAGGGTAAGGGGGAAACCGTTTCCCAGTCACTTCCTGTCAAGGATGTGACTATTCTCTGAGTTGCCTCCTCGCCCCCCCTCATCGCGGCCTACCCACTGGATTGGCGTGGCCTTTCCTGCCGGGGACCGGCCAAAGCTTCAGCGGCGGCGCAGCACTGGATTCACTGTGGAGCGGGCGATGCTTCATGTGGATCGCCGTTTGAAGCTCCGGAGTGTTGGGCCTGCTGCTTCAACATCATGGAGCTGTGGTGTGTCGAGCTTCCAGCGCGGGCGGCACTGACTTCAACATCGTGGAGTCCAGGGATCCCTTTCCGAGGGCTGCCAGCGTGAATCTCTACCCAGCGCGTCCTGTGGACTTCGGGAGCCGCGGACTCCGGTAGGAAGTGGCCGATTCGGATTTCGAAGCTGCTGAGGGTGTTCTCACATTCCGACGTCGGAGTACCATAATCCCGGCAAGAAGGCTTGAACATCGATCCGCCCGTAGTGGCGACAGTGAGAAGTTCGGGTGCCTCCCAACCACGGGTGAATAACAGAGGACAACAAAGGAGAATTACTGAACTTTGGTGTCTTCCCTCACAGTGGGAAAATTTGATTCAGCTGTGAGGGGATGTCTATGTTAAAGACTATCGTGTTCTGTGCTTTTTTTTATTCCTATGGCTGTATGGTGACCACACATTTCACTGTGGTACATGTGACAAATAAATGTCTCTTGTCTTGTCAAAGGCTTTGCACTTCCTCCTGATCTGTAAAGATGTTCTTTCTCTGTATGGATCAGCATTAAGATTACCAAGAAACACAAGGATTTATTTAAAGCCAATTTTGCACCTTTAATTGACCACATCAAACAACAGTTCACTAAATGGTCACCAAGGTCCTTATATCTAATAGGCTGAATCAATGCTATTAAAATGTTTATCTTACCTAAATTTTTATATTTATTTCAGACTATACCAATTTTTATTCCTAAATCTTTCTTTGATATTATTTACTCCAAAATTTCCTTATCTATATGGCAGAATAAAAATTCCAGACTAAGTATAAAATACTTACAGAAATCAAAAAAAGATGGTGGTTTGTCTCTCCCGAACCTTAACTTTTACTATTGGGCAGTTAATTCTCGCTATCTAACGTTTTGGACCAAAAATTTAGAAGATACCCAATGTCCAGGGTGGATAAATCTTAAACGTGATTCTATGCAAGGGCTATCATTGGCTTCTATTCTAGGGGTCTCGTTACCATTTATAATTACGAGATTGAATAAATATACGACTAACCCAATATTAAGACATGCACTTCGAATATGGTTTCAATTTCGTATGTTTTTTGGATTGAATGGCTTTATTTTATCGAGCCCTATCATATCTCATTTTTTTTCTTCCAACCTTCTAGCACTGATCAACCTTTCTGTTATGGAAGAGGAAGGGATTAGTAGCTTTTCGTGATTTGTTTTCGGATGGTAGTTATGGCTTTTGAATAACTCTCCAATAAGTATAATTTACCTAACTCACATTTTTTAGATATTTACAAATTAGACATTTTTGAGGGATACTCTAATCTTGTTTCCGTTACCACATCAAACCGATATCTGGAAAAAAAATGTACATTTGAACTCTTATCAGAAGGGCTTAATAACGACTTTTTATGAGTTAATTTTGAAATTTAAAAAAGATACATTTGATAAAATTAAGAATGACTGGGAAAGAGAACTTCAAATTTCTTTATCTATAGAGAAATGGGAGAGGATTCTTCAATTAGTTAATACCTCTTCGATGTGTGCAAGACACGCTCTAATACAATTCAAGGTGGTTCACAGAACTCATATGTCAAAAGATAAGTTAGCTTGTTTTTATGGTCATATAAATGCTACCTGTAACAGATGTAATTCTGAAGTGGCCTCATTGACTCGTATGTTTTGGTCCTGCCCACTTTTGGAAAAATATTGGAAATACATTTTTGATACTATTTCTGTAGTTTTAGGTATTCATTTACAACCTCATCCTATTACTGTAATTTTTGGGCTGCCAATGTTAGATTCTATTCTTCTGTCCCATTCCGCCCATCGGCTGATTGCTTTTACCACATTAATTGCCAGAAGATCTATTTATTTAACTCCATAGATGCTGCACCCGCTGAGTTTCTCCAGCTTTTTTGTGTACCCTAACAAGATGCCGCCGTCTACCAGCGACACTGATGGCGACCCCTCACCAAGATGGCCGCCGCCAACCAGCGCCACTGACGGCGACCCCTCACCAAGATGGCCGCCGACTACCGACCAATCAGCGGCGCCGACCTCACCTGCCCTCAGCAAGATGGCCGCCCGCCGTCCAGGTCCAGGTGCCGCCCCGGGTCGAGTCTCCCCATCGGCCGGATGAAAGTGGCGGCGGAGAAGCGGCAGTTGATGAGGCCTCTGCCGACCTGAGGTAAATAATGTTATAAATCAGCAGGGCAGGGGGGGAGGGGTAGAACTGAGGTAAAGCAACACATAAAGTACACGTCTGCGGGGAAAACTGGAGTAAAACGCGTTATAAACCTTCCCCTCTCGTTCACTTATAAATCATTATAAATTATAAATTAGCAGCGGAGCGACCTGATGTAAATCTCCACATAAACTAAACGTCTGGGCGAAAACTGGAGTAAATAATAGAAACTCACCGTCTGGAGCAGCGTCCTGACATAAAAAACATTATAAACATCTCCCTCTTTCTGCCCCCCCCCCCCCGTAAATAATCAATCAATCACCAAATTAACTATATGTCTGGGGGAAATAAACCCGCTCTGGGAAACGGAGGTAAATAATGTTATAAACCCACATGGGAGTGGAATAAACGTGGCTGTGGAGTCGGACCCAAAACATTCGATCCCGACCCCTGGGTATAATAATTTTAAATTTAAATAAGGGCCTTTTAAACTCATGCCCCTAAAGTTTTGAGTTTAATGGTTGTAGCTGTACTATTGTGGCTTTTTTAAATTGTTTTTTCTTGAAAAAAAAACATAATTCATCATGCTAAAAGAAAAAAAATTATAGAAAGGACTGTAGTGTGTGGGTCTCAAAATGAGGCAAGTAGTCTGAAGTTTGAGAAGCACTTTACTTTAATTCCTCCCGGTTCAGGGGAAGACGAAACCAGGAAAAGATGGCACCCAAACCCTGCCTTTTATACCCTCCGGCTAAGGACCGCCTCCGGACTGCGCCACTCCTGTGCCGAGGGGTTCGGCAGTATAATGGCACGACCCTTGGGAGCCGTCACAGGACCCCCCCCCCCCCCAGAACCAGAGGCACAAAACGCACCGGCGGGCGCACGACCCGGCAGGCCCGCGTGCGGAAGTCAGCAGATCCCGGGGCTTGCGGGGGCGTAGGTGGAGGGACAGGTCGAGGGACCGGCGGGAGGACAGGTCGAGGGACAGGTGGAGGGAGTCGTGAGGGGGGGCGCCCTCGGGGCCGAGGTTGAGCAACCAGCACCGGCTGGTCAATGTCCAGGTGCGCCGGCCACCCGGTTCTCTTTCCCCTTGACGTAGCGGATGGCTGTGGTGTACTCGGAGATGTAAGCCAACTGCCGCTGCTGACGTGCGGACCAGGGATCGGAAACCTTCTGCAGGGCGAAAGTGAGCGGCTTATGGTCGGTGTAGGCGGTGAACGGGCGGCCCTCCAGGAAGTAACGAAAATGGCGCACAGCCAGGTACAGAGCCAGGAGCTCACGATCGAACGCGCTGTACTTGGTCTGCGCGCGGTTGAGGTGCCGACTGAAGAAGGCCAGAGGCCGCCAAACTCCGCCTGTCAGCTGCTCCAGTACAGCACCAACTGCCGACTCCGAGGCGTCCACAGTGAGAGCAGTTGGGGCATCTTCCCGCGGGTGCACCAGCAGCACGGCCCGAGCAAGGGCCTCCTTCGCGCCGTTGAAAGCTGCCTCCGCCTCGTGGGTCCACTCAACGCTCTTTTGCTGCCCACCTGCCAGAAGTTGATACAGGGGCCGCATGATGTGGGCCGCGGATGGCACGAAACGATGGTAGAATGCCACCATGCCGACAAATTCCTGCAGGCCACGCACCGTGCGTGGGCGGGGAAACCGACGGATGGCGTCAACCCTGTCAGGCAGGGGAACCGCGCCTTGCGCAGTCACGCGGTGGCCGAGAAAGTCAATTTCGTTGACCCCAAAACGGCACTTGTCCAGGTTGATGGCCAAACCATGCTCGCTGAGCCGCTGACAGAGCTGTCGAGGTGAGCGCAGTGTTCCTGCTGCGAGCGGCTGGCCACCAGGATGTCGTCCAGGTACACGAACACGAATTCGAGGTCACGACACACCCCGTTCATGAGGCGCTGAAACGCCTGTGCAGCGTTTTTGAGGCCGAACGGCATCCGAGCAAACTCGTAAAGCCCGAATGGCGTGATGATAGCCGTCTTGGGTACGTCATCCGGGTGAACCGGGATCTGATTATAACCCCGCACCAGATCCACTTTTGAAAAAAATGTGGCCCCAGCCAAATGGGCCGTGAAGTCCTGGATGTGGGGTACGGGATATCGATCCGCTGTTGTTGCAGCGTTCAGCCGTCGGTAATCCCCACAAGGTTGCCAGCCCCCGCTTGACTTAGAAACCATGTGGAGTGGGGACGCCCAAGGGCTGCTCGAAGGGCGAACGATCCCCAAGGCCTCCATCGTACGGAATTCCCGCCGTGCCAGACGCAGTTTATCTGGTAGCAGTCGTCGTGCTCGTGCATGGAGTGGTGGGCTGGTAGTCGGGATATAATGTACAACTCCGTGGCTGGGGGTTGCTGAATGAAACTGCGGAGTGAGTATGTCCGGGAACGCAGCCAAGATTCGTACGAATCGGGAGTCCACGGACGCCAGTGGCCGTCCCACTGGTTGACTCAAGCGCAACGTGATCGGCTCCATTGTAGTGGCGTTGACCAAACGCTGACGCCCGACGTCCACCATGAGGGAATGCGTCCGGAGAAAATCGGCCCCGAGCAATGGTTGGGAGACGTCGGCAACGGTGAAGTTCCATGAAAAATGGCAGGAGCCGAGCACGATGGGAACCATGCGCAGTCCATATGTGCGGATGGGGCTGCCGTTCGCCGCGGTGAGGACGGGCCCCCGCTTACCGGAACGAATGTCGGCCAGCGAAGGGGGCAGGACGCTGAGCTCCGCTCCTGTATCCACGAGGAAGCGGGTCCCGGAGCGCCGATCCCAAGCGAAAAGGCGGTGAATTTGGCCGGCCACCGCGGGGACTATTGGCAGCCGGCCCAGGCGTTTCCCGGGAACGTGCATGGCTGGCGGCATTGTCGTGCTGCAGCACCCCAGCGCTGATGGAAATAGCACCAGCTCCTTGTGTTGGTGCTATTTGGAGCTTGCCTGCCCCAGCTGGTGGTGCCTGCAGCTTGCTGGCGCTGGACTGCAGGTGCAGTACCCTTCACTGCCGCTGGGGGTAATCGAGCGGGCCGTCGGGCTGGAGCTGTCACTCTTTCCACAGCTCCCCCGCCCCACCGGAGGAAATCGGGAGCTGCTGGTGTGACGTCATCGGCGTGCCTGCCGACGGCCAGCGCGTTGACGTCATCGGCGTGCCTGCCGACGGCCAGCGCGTTGACGTCATCCGGGCGCGTCGACCTGAGCGCGACCTCGTCTCTGCTGACGCCCAGCGCGCTGACGTCATCAGGGCGCGCCAACCACATGGCGTCGGCGCGCCTCCCGAGGGCCCGAAGGTCGGCAAACGAGGCGTCGGTGAGTTGCAACCTAATGTAGGCCGGCAGCAGATGCAGGTAAGTGTACTCGAACAACAGACGTGTGCCCGTCTAATAACGCCACCATTTCCTTTAGGAGGGTAGATGGCCGCCGGTCGCCCAGGCCACCCATATGCAGGATCCTACCTGCCCGCTCCATCCTACTTAGTCCGTAAATTTGGAGCAGGAGCTGTTTCAGGCCTGCTGGAACCAGATGAGCGGCCGTGTGGTCCAGAAGCTGGGCAGTTTTACGGAGACCGCGTCCAGAGACAGGGTCGGGCTGGCGTGTGAGGAGGTAGGGCTTTGTTCTGTCTCCATCATGATGCCAATGGAGCGTCGGGGGTCACCAATGTAGTGCGTGGGTCTCAAAATGAGGCAAGTAGTCTGAAGTTTGAGAAGCACTTTACTTTAATTCCTCCCGGTTCAGGGGAAGACGAAACCAGGAAAAGATGGCACCCAAACCCTGCCTTTTATACCCTCCGGCTAAGGACCGCCTCCGGACTGCGCCACTCCTGTGCCGAGGGGTTTGGCAGTATAATGGCACGACCCTTGGGAGCCGCCACAGGACTATGACAAAATTAAAATTCCATTGAATTAAATAAAAATTATAAAAGCTTCACTCCAAAATTTATTAAACTAATGCCACGTTTATGAGCTAAATTATGACAAAAAGAATCTCAAGTGCAATAGAAATTAAAAGTAAATGCATAGGTAGTTACGTTTGCTACAAAAGTACATACATAAAATGTATTAATAATTTGTCCTTAGGAACAGAATTGCTTCTGCCAGACCCTCTTTCATTAAAGCCCTTAAATTTGATTTAATTATTTTTAGTACAGAGAACAGTCTCTCCACGCTGACCTGAGTGGGTGCTATAGCCACAGAAATAGTGGATGCATTAGTGATATTTTTCCAAACTCTTTAGATTCTGGAGTAGTTCCTGAGGATTGGAGGGTAGCTAATGTAACCCCACTTTTTAAAAAGGGAGGGAGCGAGAAAACGGGGAATTACAGACCAGTTAGTCTAACGTCGGTAGTGGGGAAACTGCTAGAATCAGTTATTAAAGATGGGATAGCAGCACATTTGGGAAGTGGTGAAATCATAGGAGTTAACGGGTCGTTTTCAGAATGGCAGGCAGTGACTAGTGGGGTACTGCAAGGCTCAGTGCTGGGACCCCAGCTATTTACAATATATATTAATGATCTGGATGAGGGAATTGAATGCAACATCTCCAAGTTTGCGGATGACACGAAGTTGGGGGGCAGTGTTAGCTGTGAGGAGGATGCTAGGAGGCTGTAAGGTGACTTGGATAGTTTGGGTGAGTGGACAAATGTATGGCATATAAACATAGAAAATAAGTGCAGGAGTAGGCCATTCGGCCCTTCGAGCCTGCACCGCCATTCAATATGATCATGGCTGATCATCCAACTCAGTATCCTGTTCCTGCCTTTTCTCCATAGCCACATGGACCACATCTAACTCTCTCTTAAATATAGCCAATGAACTGGCCTCAACTACCTTCTGCGGCAGAGAATTCCAGAGATTCACCACTCTCTGTGTGAAAAAGGTTCTCCTCATCTCGGTCCTAAAAGATTTCCCCCTTATCCTTAAACTGTGACCCTTTGTTCTGGACTTCCCCAACATTGGGAACAATCTTCCTGCATCTAGCTTGTTCAACCCCTTAAGAATTTTGTAAGTTTCTATAAGATCCCCCCTCAATCTTCTAAATTCTAGCGAGTACAAACCGAGTCTATCCAGTCTTTCTTCATATGAAAGTCCTGACATCCCTGGAATCAGTCTGGTGAACCTGCTCTGTACTCACTCTACGGCAAGAACGTATTTCCTCAGATTAGGCGACCAAAACTGTATGCAATACTCCAGGTGTGGTCTCACCAAGACCGTGTACAACTGCAGTAGAAGCTCCCTGCTCCTATACTCAAATCCTTTTGCTATGAATGCTAACATATCATTTGCCTTCTTCACTGCCTGCTACACCTGCATGCCTACTTTTAATGACTGGTGTACCATAACACCCAGGTCTCGTTGCATCTCCCCCTTTCCTAATCGGCCACCATTCAGATAATAATCTACTTTCCTATTTTTGCCACCAAAGTGGATAACCTCACATTTATCCACATTATGCTGCATCTGCCATGCATTTGTCCACTCACCCAGCCTATCCAAGTCACCTTGCAGCCTCCTAGCATCCTCCTCACAGCTAACACTGCCCCCCAGCTTCGTGTCATCCGCAAACTTGGAGATGTTGCATTCAATTCCCTCATCCAAATCATTAATATATATCGTAAATAGCTGGGGTCCCAGAACTGAGCCTTGCGGTACCCCACTAGTCACTGCCTGCCATTGTGAAAAGGACCCGTTTACTCCTTCCTACTGTTTGCTTCCTGTCTGCCAACCAGTTCTCTATCCACATCAATAAAGAATCGATTTCAACAGCTACAAGCGTTTGAGTCAAGTTGACTTTAGATTGACAAAATAGCTCAGTTTAACATTTGGTGTCAGGAGTGGAATTCTTCGATTCTCAGCCAACAAGATAACGAAGTTAAGAGTCGAACTACCTACAGATAGGACCAGAGGAATTGGCCAAAACAGAGTGAGTAGTCACCACTCTGTTTTCCTCTCTTTCGTTTTTCTGTTGGTAGTAGACCTTTCGTTATTGCGTTGTGTGGGATCTCGACAGAATCAAGTCAATCTAACAAACCTTGTTGAGTGGTAAGATAGACTTTTAAACTTTGGGAATGGGGAGACTCGGTCATTGGGAATGACCAATGGTAACTGGTAACTGACAGTTGAACTGGATCCTGTTGATTAAACACCGGGAATACTAAAACATACTCGTAATTTGGAATGATCAGTAATAATTAGATAATTGGAAACAGG
This sequence comes from Leucoraja erinaceus, assembly GCF_028641065.1. Lineage (NCBI taxonomy): Eukaryota > Metazoa > Chordata > Chondrichthyes > Rajiformes > Rajidae > Leucoraja > Leucoraja erinaceus. The sequence continues at coordinate 187,698 of NW_026576107.1, read as the reverse complement.
GTCGGCTAAACATTGACAGTGCTAAATTAATGTTGATCATTTGGAATGGTGGGAAGTAGTTTAAAACAATTGAATTCGGATCCAGTGATGTCACGGTTGCTAAATAAGAAATAGTAAAACGTTAACGTCATTATTATATTGTTCTAAGAATACAGTATAAGAATATTAATGTGTATGGAATAAGTGGTTGTGAATATAGTAGTAATAAGTGTGATAAATATATTAACTGTGATAAGTATATAAGAAATGCGAGTAAGAAGAGTAAGAAATTGATTGAATTATGGCGAAAGTGGTGAAAGGAGGAACGAGATAAAACCATTTTAGCCAGTTGACAAGATAATACAGTTATATTAGATATAAATTTAATATGGAGGTATTGAGACGAGAGTGTGCACACGCAAAGAATAAGCAACAGGAGAGAGAGAGATAAGACTGAAAACAAGCAGGCAGGAGTATCTGAGGAAGATTAAAAAAAGACTGCAGCTCAATGGCGTTCAGTTAGCAGAGGGAGACGAACGGGGAGGCATGGGAAAATGATTGGAATTTGGCTCCTAGCACATCTCCACTTCCCTATCAGCCCCCGTTTCAAGCTCCACCCACACCACAATCCGAGCCCTAGTCAATGGTGACAGAAATGTACCCAAGTTTACCCAAGGCAGAGTCAGGAACCAACAGTGCATCCACCTCAGGCATCTGACCCAAGAAGAAGGAGAAGCCCCAGTTTACAGACCCCGTAGCATGGCATACTAGGTCCCAGTCTAGAGACCAGGCGCAAGAAGGAAAGGGAGGAAAGGAGGTCACACAGTTGGGAATGTAGAAGGGAGCACTTGGCTGAGAAAGACAAACCCCAGAAACAAAAAGCGAAGGTGCTAAAATAGACAGAGTAAGAAAACATCCTACAGGCGCCAATATCCCGTCAGAACGGTCCTTAACCCCAGAGCCCTAATACCTCCTCCATCCAACTAACAAGATAACGGCGAAACAGCCATGAATAATGTGTGGGTGCCGTGGAAACCAAATGAGATGATGGCACTTTTGTTGGGAGTGCCTAATAAGAATCAGAATCCACAAGCTTTCATTGAATTTTTAAGAACAACGATATCTGTATATCAAGCCAATTCCAGAGATTTATGGGCATACTTCAGCAAGTATTAACAGCAATTGAGTATACCAGATTCTTGGTTCACTTAACCTATGACAACCACGCAGCTCTAGAGGCGGCGCACGCAGGGCAGGTAACAATGAGGATCGAATTCCAGCTTATGTTGGCAGCCGTGGGCCTCACTCTCCAGCAGCCAATCGATATATCAAAGATTTTGGATATGAAACCAGAGGAAGGAGAGGCTGCAGAAGATTTTCTGGAAAAGTTTAAAACCATCTACGGCAACCAGTCAGGTGACACTCAGTATCAGCAAGGAATTGTCTCGCCACAGTTTTGTGCTATGCTTATGAACTGCTTGCCTTCCAGCATCACAATGGCTATTAAAACTAATAATATGGACTGGTCAGAGTCTTCATCACCCCGCATGTCAAGAGCTGTGAGAGCCTTTTGGAAAAACTGTCCTATTGGAGACAGGGAAGCCCAGGTAAAGGTAAAAAACTAATATGTGATGAGAGAAATTAGAGAAGTTCCGCCAGTGGCTGTCCCTGACTGAATGGGCTAACAAATCCGGATGTTACCCTGTTTATGGATGGCAGCTCATCCATTATTGAAAAGAGTGGTTGTCAGGCTATGTGATTGTTAATCAGGAGGGAACGACCATTGAAGCGGCGCTTCAGATAAATTAAAATGGGGCGATTCATCCTGCTATGCATCCTGATGCTGCTACAGTTGGAGGGAAATGAAGGAAAAATTCAATTATGTGGCCCGGGACAAACAAGCAGAGTCTTTCACCTCTGCAAACTAGAAGTGGTACAGTGCAATGACCCGGATGCCTTTGGATCCTGGAACGTCGCCAAGATTGACTATTGCAATGGGATACTGCGTCAGCCCGATTGACAGGTAGACTTAGATAACCGACACCTGTGGGAATTACCCTGTTGGTTTCAGGAGTGCAAATTTGACTTTTTCTGCATACGGAATCCCTTGGAAGACAACTCGGCATAGGAACATTTGTATGATGGACTATACTATCTAGAAGCATTAGAGGTCTACCCTTGTTTACAGGAGAAAGAACATGAGAAAAGAACATGGGAAAAACTGGCATTGGAAGAAACAGACTCTAACATGTTTATACAAGCCCCATATTGACCTATTTGGTAAAGGACAAATTGTGTGTAACCTTGCTATGAAATCAGTTAGTAGCCTATCTGCAGTGTCTACAGAGTGCGGGAGGACTGAACGGTTAGTAAGGTGTCAAGGTGGGAAGTCAGTTCCGGTCGAAACTGTCACCAACTGTTTGCCACTGCCTCGTGACAATGAGCATTCTTACACGGGTTGTGACGACAAGACTTATGCAGTGTACTATCAGAAATGCGTCTGTTCTCTTTACAGGATAGATATGCCTTATACTATCTGTTGGCCCGTGAGGGAGCGATGTGTGCTATTGTGAAACAGGTGTATGATGGGAATTCAGGACAGAACTAGTAACATCACAAAACATCAAAATGACATTATTACCCTGCACGATGGGATGAAGGAGGGTATTGAATGAGGAGAGTGGGGATTTGGGGGATTATATACTTGGATCATTAGTATGGCCATATATGCAACAATAGTGGTTTTGTGTTTGTTCGTGGGAATTGCTTTTGTTAAATGTATTATTGCTAGACTAATGACAGCCTTGGGTAATGTGGAAACTGGTGAGAAGATACTATTGCAACATCTAGAAGAAGAAGACATTCCAATGTTGAACGATGAGGTAGTTGAAAGCATGGTTAATGCGCAGTTTTAAGAAAGAATTATTAGAAGACGAATGTATTAGAATTAATAAAATGGAGATAGACCAGTGGTATGAAGCCCAGAATAGTTGAGCACCCTAAGAGCTAGGGTGTGAAGCACAGCAGAGAAGTAGGGAACAGCATTGGTGTCAACAAGCCAGCCTGCCGACCTACGTGGTCCGGGATTTGGGGGTATAAAGCAACTCGAGGTTAGAAATAAACTTGAATGACTTGGAAAGTTCAGATACTAGTCTCAGCTGAATAAAGAATCGATTTCAACAGCAACAAGCGTTTGAGTCAAGTTGACTTTAGATTGACAAAATAACTCAGTTTAACATTTGGTGTCAGGAGTGGGATTCTTCGATTCTCAGCCAACAAGTTACCGAAGTTAAGAGTCGAACTACCTACAGATAGGACCAGAGGAATTGGCCAAAGCAGAGTGAGTAGTCATCACTCTGTTTTCCTCTCTTCCGTTTTTCTGTTGGTAGTAGACCTTTCGTTATTGCGTTGTGTGGGATCTCGACAGAATCAAGTCAATCTAACAAACCTTGTTGAGTGGTAAGATAGACTTTTAAACAGACTGGTCCATTGGGAATGGGGAGACTTGGTCAATAGATTCAATCCATTAGACTTCAGATTGACAAAATAACTCAGTTTAACAGCGAGAGGTCAGGTTGGTTATTGCGAACTGAGTGGAGGTGTTGTGCTTCCGAGGTTGATCATACGCTGAATAATCCAACCACATTTTTGTTTGGAAGTGGAAAGAAATAATAGAAATTGCATTCATGGCAACGTGTAAAAAGAGTTGAGATACTGTATTATAATTTTGCTGCATGTCATTGTGGTATATATCATGTCTTAATTGGTGAATATGTTTAGTTTGTGACTTTATTTGAAGCAGAAATAATATGCGAATGCTTCATTGAGCATAATTCCGACTGGTAACTACGCACTTCGTTCGAGCACTATATCGCACGCGTCATGCAAGCCGTCTTAAATTACCACCTAAACTGTCATTTGGCAACTTAAAAAGCTGCCAAGGTTGCCCAGCTGACAACAGTGAAAAAAAGTTAAGAGAGAGCCCTGCTCCCCCCTCTCGCCCTCCTACCCAACTCCCCTCCCTTCTCCTCTTCACCCCCTCCACCCTTTTCCCCTCCCCCTCCCCCCACTCTCGTGCCCTGCCGCCCCCCCCCCCCCACCCCTTTCAAGCACTAGTAATGTTCATGTGTTAAGAATGTCCTGTTTGCCAGCATGTTGACCCTCTGTGTTCCCCTCCAGCAGGGTTTAGGAGCCGTTGCTGTGGACGGAGAGACGGGGACGTGAGCGGCTATTGAGGGCGGCCAGGGTGCCGGTGAGCCCCCCGTCTGCTCGGTGTGCGGGTTGAGCTTTGAGGGGCTGAGCTTTGATGGAGGACCACATGGCATGGCACAACGAGGATAAGGGTTGTGAGTGTGACGTGTGTGGCAAGGTCTGGCAGTACCCGAGCGAGCTGGAGACCCACCGGCGGATTCACACGGGAGAACGCCCCTTTGACTGCTCGGTGTGCGGCAAGAACTTCACCCGCTACGACAACCTGCTGCGGCACAACCGTGTGCACTCCGACGAGAGGCCCTTCACCTGCTCTAACTGCGGCATGAGCTTCAAGACAACGCAGGTCCTGAAGATCCACCAGCGAATTCACACGGGAGAGAAGCCCAAGGCTGCTCAACCTGCGGGAAGCACTTTGCCCAGTCGTCGGGGCTACAGTGGCACCGGTGGGTGCACAGCAGTGAACTACCCTTCACCTACTCCAACTGCAGCGACTGAGGCAAGGGCTTCACCTCCTCCAACAACCCGCTAGAGCACAAGCACACTCATACTTGGAAGCGGCCCTATACCTGCAGCGACTGCGGCAAGGGCTTCACCCACTCCCACTGTCCCACCAGCGGGTGCACTCCGTCAAGAGGCCCTTCGGCTGCTCCGACCGCGGCAAGAGCTTCAAGATGACGAAAGAACTGAAGGTCCACCAGCGGGTGCCCACGGGCAAGAAGCCCTATGGCTGCTCCACCTGCGGCCCAGTTGTTTGGGGCTGTGGGTGCACCGGCGGGTGCACAGCAGCGAGAGGCCCTTCACCTGCTCTGACTGCGGCAAAGGCTTCAAGTCATCGCCGGAACTGAAGGTGCACAGGTGCCTGCCACCGGGGAGCGGCCCTATTCCTGCAGCAACTGCGGCAAGAGCTTCACCCACTCCCAAAGCCTGCTGGATCATCAGCGCACCCACACCGGCGCCCCTACACCTGCGCCCAGTGCAGCAAGGGCTTCATCCGCTCCTCCAAGCTGCTGTCCCACCAACAGCTGCACGCCGACGACCGTCCCTTCCCCAGCCCACTATGTGGCGAGCACTTTGCCATGGCCTACCACGCCCTGTCTCACCAGCGCTTGCACACCAGTAGCCCGCCCTGCAACTGCCCGTACTGAGGTGAGGTGTTTGACAGCTCGCGGGCGTTGCGGCAGCACTGGCGAGCCCACGCTGGCGAGCAGCTACTCCGATTGCGGCAAGCGTTTTAAGAGAGCACGGGGGCTGCGGGAGCACCAGCGGATAAACACCGGAGAGAGACCCTTTCTGTGCGCTGAGTGTGGCAACGGTTTCACCCGCACGTCCAGCCTGTGGCAGCACCAGCGTACCCACAGCAGTGAGCGTCCCTTACCCTGCCTGTCCTGTGGTAGGGGCTTCACCTGCCTTGACCATCTGCTGGAGCACCGGCGAGTCCACACCGGCCAGCGCTCCACTGTCCGCTCTGTGGCAAATCCTTTGCCTGCTCCAGCCTGCTGGTGCACCACCACATGGATAGATAGGCATTGTTTAGGTAGACACAAAATTGTGGAAGGAATGGGTTCCATTTCGGATCGAGACCCTTCTTCAGTCTCGACCCGAAACATCACCCATTCCTTCTATCCAGAAATGCTGCCTGTCCCACTGAGTTACCCAAGATGGCGGATTGAAGGAGTGGGGCGCCGTTGTGTATGGCTGCTCTGCCTGCAGCCCTGTTAGATCAAAATGTTTGTTGTAGGTCTTTTATGTGGTGGGTGGGGGGAGGGGAAGGGGGAAACTTTATTTCTACGGTTTTCCTCTGAATCCCATCTTCGCCCTCTCCGTACGGCCTACCATCGGACTGGAGCGGCGTTTCCTGCCGGGACCGGCCGGGACTACAGCTTCGGTGGCGGCACAGCGCTGGGTCACCATCACGGAGCGGGCGATGCCTTACCGGGTCGCCTTGGGGTAAGCTCCGGAGTGCTGTGACCGCTGACTCCAACATCCGAGGCTGCGGAGCGTCCAGCCGCGGGCGGCGCTGGATTTAAAACACCGCAGAGCCTGGGATCCGAGATCGCCAGTCGGAGCTCCAAACAGCGCGGTCTGAGGACTTCGGGTGCCGCGGTCTCTGGGGAGGGTGCGACCGTTCCAGCCATTTCCATACCGCTGAGGACTTTTCACCCGATGACGGTGTTCTATCTTCCCGGCAGGAGGGCCTATAACATTGGGCCGTCGTTGCTGAGACTGGCTGCGGAGGCCTCAAACAGGCCCCGACCTCGGGTGGTCTAGGAGGAGGAGGAAGACTGGACATTTTGGTGCCTTCCCGCACAGTGGAAAGTGTTGATTCTGCTCTGGGGGGGATGTTCATGTTGACTCCTATAATGTATTGTGTCTTTTTTCTTCTTTTTTTATTTTATATGGATGTATGGTAATCTAATTAATTTTCTCTGTTAAGCACTTTGGCTTCAACATGAGTTGATTTAAAAGTGCTCTATAAATAAAAATTACTTACTTACTTACATACTCCAACATTTTGTGTCTTTTTTGAAAACCAGCATCTGCAGTTCGTTGTTTTTAAACCATTCTGGTTAACCATCTCTGCACCTTCCCCAAAACCTCCACATCAGTCCTGTAATGGAGTGACGAGAACTGTATGCAATACTCCAAATGCTACCTGACCAATGTCCCTTCAAGCTGCACATTTACATTCCTCTCCTTATCTCACACCCTTTTATCTCCTTATTTTCTCTCACCTGTCACTTTCTTCACTCATCTGCCAATCACCCCCTCATCTGTTAACATAGTGTCAGTCTGAGGAATGTCCCGACCCGAAATGTCACCTATCCACGTTCTCCACAGATGCTGCCTGATCCACCGAGTTAGACAATAATAGACAATAGGTGCAGGTGTAGGCCATTCAGCCCTTCGAGCCAGGAACGCCATTCAATGTGATCATGGCTGATCATCCCCAAACAGTACCCCGTTCCTGCCTTCTCCCTATATCCCCTGACTCCGCTATTTTTAAGAGCCCTATCTAGCTCTCTTGAAAACATCCAGAGAACCTGCCTCCACCGCCCTCTGAGGCAGAGAATTCCACACACTCACCACTCTCTGTGAGAAAAAGTGTTTCCTCGTCTCCATTCTAAATGGCTTGCCCCTTATTCTTAAACTGTGGCCCCTGGTTCTGGACTCCCCCAACATCGGGAACATGTTTCCTGCCTCTAGTGTGTCCAAGCCCTTAACAATCTTATATGTTTCAATGAGATACCCTCTCATCCTTCTAAACTCCAGAGTGTACAAGCCCAGCTACTAAATTCTCTCAGCATATGACAGTCCCGCCATCCCGGGAATTAACCTTGTAAACCTACGCTGCACTACCTCAATTGTAAGAACGTCCTTCCTCAAATTAGAGGACCATAACTACATACAATACTCCAGGTGTGGTCTCACTAGGGCTCTGTACAACTGCAGAAGCACCTCTTTGCTCCGTATTCGATTCCTCTTGTTATAAAGGCCAACATGCCATTCGCTTTCTTCACTGCCTGCTGTATCTGCATGCTTACTTTCATAGACTGATGTACAAGGACCCCCAGTTCCGTTGTACTTCCCCTTTTCCCAATGACGCCATTTAGACGGTAGTCTGCCCTCCTGTTTTTGATACCATAGGATACCATCGGTTTCATAGGTTACCAGTGGATAACCTCACATTTACCCGCATTAAACCTCATCTGCCATGCACCTGCCCACTCCCCCAGCCTGTCCAAGTCACTCTGCAGTCTCATCGCATCCCCCTCACAGTTACACCGCCACCCTGCTTTATGCCATCTACAAATTTGCTGGTTACTTTGAATCCCTTCATCCAAATCATTGATGCATATTGTAAATATCTGAGGTCCCAGCACCGAGCCTTGTGATACCCCACTAGTCACTGCCTGCCATTCTGAAAGGGACCCGTTAATCCCTACTCTTTGTTTCCTGTCTGCCAACCAATTTTCAATCCATGTCAGCACTCTACCCCCAATGCTATGTGCCCTGATTTTGCCCACTAATCTATGTGGGACCTTATCAAATGCTTTCTGAAAGTTCAGGTACACTACATCCACTGGCTCTACCTTGTCCATTTTCCTAGTTACATCTTCAAAACATTCCAGAAGATTAGTCAAGCATAATTTCCCCTTCATAAATCCATGTTGACTCGGACCGATCCTGTTACTGCTATCCAAATGTTTGGCTATCTCATCTTTTATAATTGACTCCAGCATCTTCCCCACCACCGATGTCAGGCTAACTAGTCTATAATTCCGTTTTCTCTCGCCCGCCTTTCTTAAAAAGTGGGATAACATTAGCTACCTTCCAATCCACAGGAACTGATCCTGAGTCTATAGAACATTGGAAAATTATCACCAATGCATCCACGATTTCTAGAGCCACTTCCTTAAGTACCCTGGGATGCAGACCAGCAGGCCCTGGGGATTTATTAGCCTTCAGGTAAATTGAATGGATTAAAGGCCGATAAATCCCCAGGGGCAGATAGGCTGCATCCCAGAGTACTTAAGGAAGTAGCTCCAGAAATAGTGGATGCATTAGTAATAATCTTTCAAAACTCTTTAGATTCTGGAGTAGTTCCAGAGGATTGGCGGGTAGCAAATGGAACCCCACTTTTTAAGAAGGGAGGGAGAGAGAAAACGGGGAATTACAGACCAGTTAGTCTAACATCGGTAGTGGGGAAACTGCTAGAGACAGTTATTAAAGATGGGATAGCAGTACATTTGGAAAGTGGTGAAATCATTGGGCAAAGTCAGCATGGATTTACGAAAGGTAAATCATGTCTGACGAATCTTATAGAATTTTTCGAGGAAGTAACTAGTAGCGTGGATAGGGGAGAACCTGTGGATGTGGTGTATCTGGACTTCCAGAAGGCTTTCGACAAGGTCCCACATAAGAGATTAGTATACAAACTTAAAGCAAATGGCATTGGGGGTTCAGTATTGATGTGGATAGAGAACTGGCTGGCAAACAGGAAGCAAAGAGTAGGAGTAAACGGGTCCTTTTCACAATGGCAGGCAGTGACTAGTGGGGTACCGCAAGGCTCAGTACTGGGACCCCAGCTATTTACAATAAATATTAATGATCTGGATGAGGGAATTGAAGGCAATATCTCCAAGTTTGCAGATGACACTAAGCTGGAGGGCAGTGTTAGATGTCAGGAGGATGCTAGGAGACTGCAAGGTGACTTGGATAGGCTGGGTGAGTGGGCAAATGTTTGGCAGATGCAGTATAATGTGGATAAATGTGAGGTTATCCATTTTGGTGGCAAAAACGGGAAAGCAGATTATTATCTAAATGGTGGCCGATTGGGAAAGGGGGAGATGCAGCGAGACCTGGGTGTCATGGTACACCAGTCATTGAAGGTAGGCATGCAGGTGCAGCAGGCAGTACAGAAAGCGAATGGTATGTTGGCTTTCATAGCAAGGGGATTTGAGTATAGGAGCAGGGAGGTTCTACTGCAGTTGTACAGGGTCTTGGTGAGACCACACCTGGAGTATTGCGTGCAGTTTTGGTCTCCAAATCTGAGGAAGGACATTATTGCCATAGAGGGAGTGCAAAGAAGGTTCACCAGACTGATTCCTGGGATGTCAGGACTGTCTTATGAAGAAAAGACTGGATAGACTTGGTTTATACTCTCTAGAATTTAGGAGATTGAGAGGGGATCTTATAGAAACTTACAAAATTCTTAAGGGGTTGGACAGGCTAGATGCAGGAAGATTGTGTTCCCGATGTTGGGGAAGTCCAGGACAAGGGGTCACAGCTTAAGGATAAGGGGGAAATCCTTTAAAACCGAGATGAGGAGAACTTTTTTCACACAGAGAGTGGTGAATCTCTGGAACTCTCTGCCGCAGAGGGTAGTTGAGGCCAGTTCATTGGCTATATTTAAGAGGGAGTTAGATGTGGCCCTTGTGGCTAAGGGGATCAGAGGGTATGGAGAGAAGGCAGGTACGGGATACTGAGTTGGATGATCGGCCATGATCATATTGAATGGCGGTGCAGGCTCGAAGGGCCGAATGGCCTACTCCTGCACCTAATTTCTATGTTTCTGTCCCATCAGTCTATCCAACACCATTTCCTGCCTAATGTGGATTTCCTTCAGTTCCTCTGTCACCCCAGATCCTCTGGCCACTACTATATTAGGAAGATTGTTTGTGTCCTCCTTAGTGAAGACAGATCCAAAGTACCTGTTCAACTCATCTGCCACTTCCTTGTTCCCCATAATAAATTCACCTTTTTCGGTCGTCAAGGGTCCAACTTTGGTCTTAACTATTTTTTTCCTCTTCACTTTATATTCTTGGCTAGCTTACCTTTGTACCTCATCTTTTCTCCCCGTATTGTATTTTTAGTTATCTTCTGTTCTTTAAACATTACCCAATCCTCTTGCTTACCGCTCATCTTTGCTATGTTGTACTTCGCTTTAATTTTAATACTGTCCCTGACGTCCCATGTCAGCCATGGTCGTCCCTTTCTCCCCTTGGAGTTACTCCAGCACTCTGTGAAACGTCACCTATCCATGTTCTCCTGAGATGCTGACTGACCCGCTGAGTTACTCCAGCACTTTGAAACGTCACCTATCCATGTTCTCCACAGATGCTGCCTGACCTGTCGCGTTATCACAGCACTTCGTGTTAGAGTCATAGTGTGATACAGTGTGGAAACAGGCTCTTCGGCCCAACTTACCCTCACTGACCAACATGTCCCACTAGTCCCTCTTGCCTGCGTTTGATCCATATCGCTTTAAATCCATCTTATCCATGTACCTGTCTAACTGTTTCTTAAACGTTGGGATAGTCCCAGCCTTAACTACCTCCTCCAGCAGCTTGTTCCATTCACCCACTATGTGAAAAAGTTACCCCTCAGATTCCTATTAAATCTTTTCCCCTTCACCTTGAACCCATGTCCTCTGGTCCTCGATTCCCCCTCTGGGCAAGAGACTCTGCACATCTAACTAAATTGTGTTCCATGCAGGATCCCAGCATCTGTAGATTCTTGTGTCTCCTGCACATATATCTACCTATCACTTCTGAAGAAGGATCTCAACCTGAAACGTCACCCATTCCTTCTCTCTAGAGATGCTGCCTGTCCCGCTGAGTTACTCCAGCATTTTCTGTCCACCTATCACTTGCCAGGCTTTGTCCAGGCCCCATCTCTTTTCCAGCTTCCTCCCCCCACTCACTCCAATCAGTCTGAAGAAGAGTCCTGACTCAAAACGTCATCTGTCCATTCCCTCTAAAGCGGTGGAGGAACTCATTGGTTCATAGAAACATAGAAAATAGGTGCAGGAGTAGGCCATTCGGCCCTTCGAGCCTGCACCGCCATTCAATATGTTATATGGTTAAAGCACTGCTGTAATATCTTCCCTGATAAGCAATGCAACACCCCCACTTGCCCCTCCAATTCTATCACACCTGAAGCAACAAAATCCTGGAATATTTAGTTTCCAATCACAGCCCTCCTGCAACCACGTTTCACTGATCGCCACAACATCATACTTCCAGGTGTCAATCCAGGCTCTAAGTTCATCCACCTTTCTTACAATGCTCCTAGCATTAAAATATACACATTTAAGAGACCCACCATCTCTTATTCTCTGTTTATTGTCTTTTTCTTCTCTCTCCCCTACATTTTGGGTCAGAGTGCTACCATTCTCTGCCTCCTGCCTTACAAGCTGACTGCTAGCTTTCCCAATTTGAGTCCCTCTCCCCAACCATACTAGTTTAAAGTCTCCCCAGTAGCCTTTGCAAATCTCCCCGCCAGAATATTGGTCCCCCTCGAGTTCAAGTGCAACCCGTCCTTTCTATACAGGTCGCACCTTCCTCAAAAGAGGTCCCAATGATCCAGAAACTTGAATCCATACCCACTGCACCAGTCCCTCATTCACGCATTTATTCTCCACCTCGCTCCATTCCTACTCTTACTGTCGCGTGGCACAGGCAGTAATCCTGAGATTGTTACCTTTGCAGTCTTTCTCCTTAACCCTCTACCTAACTCCCTAAATTCTTCTTTCAGGACCTCTTCTCTTTTTTACCTATGTCGTTGGTACCTATATGTACCACAACCTCAGGCTCCTCTCCCTCCCATTCCAGGATTTCTGGGACACGTTCAGACACATCCCTGACCCTGGCACCAGGGAGGCAAACCAAAGATCCTATAGCATAGGATCTTTGGTTTTTATACTCACAGCTCCAGGCAACTCCTCCTCTCACCAACGGCTCCCCGGGCCTCTGTAGAAGCAAGCCCCGCGCTGTTTTTATACTCACAGCTCCAATCAAACTCTCCCACCTAAATTTCAATTATCCAGGGGCAATAGACAAGGGTGTGTATTATCACCAATGTTAATTGCGATATATTTTCCTCAATACTTAAAACTAAATTGGATCCCGACATAAAATTGATCACACTAGGTATATCAGAGGCCTGTTCTGAGCTACGATATTTCAAAGACGTTTCCTTAACTATGGCCTGATAACAGCAAAAAACAATACTTAAATTTTGGAAACAGACAACAGTCCCTACAGTGAAGATGTGGATCACAAACATGTCCCAGACACTATATTTCGAAAACATTAGGCAGATCAGTTTCTCAAGACATGGACACCCTTCACCGAATTCCTACAACAATAGTATGGTGCAACACAAATTTAAATTTAAATCCGATGCTGGGTTTGGGGCGGGGGGGGGGTGAGGGGAGGGGAAAGGTATATCTGTGGGTTTAGGGTTCAGAGGAGCTCAGCGGGATTTAGAGGGGTTTAGAGGAATTCAGAGGGATTTGGAGGGGTTTACAGGTGATTAGAGGTGGTCAGAGGGGTCCAGTATGTTTCAGAAATGTACGAGCCTGCTACGAAATAAACGAGCCTGGTACGAACAGTGCGATCCTGCTGCGAAAACGGCGACACAAGCGCATAAACTGCGAGTCTTGTGCGAAAATTGCGAGACTTGTGCGAAAAGTGCGATCCTGTTGCGAAAAGTGCGATCCTGTTGCGAAAAGAGCGAGCGTGGCGCAAAAGAATGCGAGCCTGGTGCGAAAAATGCGAGATGTGATGCGAAAAGAACGAGCCGTCTGCGAAAAAATGCCATCCATGTCCGAAAGTGCGAGCTGGTGCGCAAAGTGCGAGCCTGGTGTTATATGTGCGTACCTGGTGCAAAATTTGCTAACCTGCTGCGAAAGCTGCGTACCTCGTCAGCAAACTATGAGCCCGGCGCACAAGCTGCGAGCCTGGTGTAAAAAGAGCACGCCTCAGTAAATGGGGAATTAGATGAGGGCACTAATAATTGGGGAATTAGAGAGCGCACCATTAAATGGTGAATCAGGAGGACACCAGTAAATGGGGATTTATGGGATGGCACCAGTAAATCGGAAATTAGGGGAGGGTGACAGTGAACAGTGGCACAGCAGTAGAGTTGCGGCCTCACGTTCAGACCCGGGTTCTATTCCGACCATGTCCGTACGGTTTGTAGACACACAGGTTTAAATGTAAATTGTCCCCAGTGTGTGTCGGACATCGATAATGTATGGGGATCGTTTGTCAGTGCGGACTCGCACTGTTTCCTTTTCGAGACACTTCTCCAGAGCTGCTTTGTCACGCAGGGTTACTCCAGCATTTTGGGAGGAAACCAGTATCTGAAGCTCCTTCCTGTGCAAAGCTGATCTTAATTCTGGACATTTGAGGGGTTTAGATAATTTTGAGGGGGCTTAGTGTTTTTTTTAGGTGGTTTAGACTGGGATAGATGGGTTTGTAGGGGGTTTGGAGGGGTTTAGAGAGGTTTCGGTAGGTTTAGAGTGGTTTCAATGGGTTTCAAAGGGTCAGAGGGGCTTATAGGGGTTTCGAGGGGGTTAGAGATGTTTCGATGGGTTCAGAGGAGCTTAGAGACGCTTAGAAGGCTTTAGAGGGTTTTGAGTGGTTTAGAAGCGTTTCGAATGGTTTCGAGGGGTTTAATGTGGCTAGTGTTCAAATGGTTTAGAGGTTTAGATGGGGTTATACGGGTTTAGAGGTGTTTCGAGGGATTTAGATTAGTTTTGATGGGTTTAGAGGGCTAGATGGGTTTTAAGGGGTTTAGAGGTGGTCAGACGGGTTCAGTATAGTTCAGAAAAGCAGGAGCCTGCTACGACTTTATAAACTCCACCATCAATAGTGTCACCTCCCTCAAACAGGTGACCATATACCCGAATCAGAAGCCATGGATGAACAGCGAGGTCAGGCTACTGCTGAAAGCACGGGACACCGCTTTCAGGTCAGGCGATGCTCGAGCCTACAGTTCATCCAGGGCTAACCTGAAGAGGGGCATCAGGAAGGCCAAGCACTGCCATAAGCTCAGGATTGAGGAGCACTTCAACAACAACTCCGACCCCCGACGCATGTGGCAAGGCATCCAGGCCATCACGGACTACAGACCCTCCAACATCACCCCCACATCCAGCGACGCCTCCTTCCTTGAGGAGCTTAATCACTTCTATGGCCGCTTCGACAGGGACAATCTAGAGACAGCCATCAAGGCTGTGCTACCTGCCGATCACCAACCCCTCACACTCACCCCCTACGACGTGTACGTGGCACTGAGTAGGACAAATGCACGTAAGGCTGCTGGCCCTGACGGCATCCCCGGGCGCGTGCTCAGGGCCTGTGCTGCGCAGCTGACAGACGTCTGGACTGACATCTTCAACCTGTCACTTGCCCAAGCAGTTGTCCCCACTTGCCTTAAAACCCACCTCCATCGTGCCAGTGCCAAAACACTCCACTGCGGCAAGCCTCAACGACTTCCACCCAGTTGCACTTACCCCCATCATCACCAA
Organism: Leucoraja erinaceus; assembly: GCF_028641065.1. Taxonomy (NCBI): domain Eukaryota; kingdom Metazoa; phylum Chordata; class Chondrichthyes; order Rajiformes; family Rajidae; genus Leucoraja; species Leucoraja erinaceus. The sequence goes on along the minus strand of NW_026576107.1, from coordinate 172,688 downwards.
GTGCTTCGAGAGGCTGGTCCTGGCACACCTCAAAAGCTGCCTACCCCCACACTGGATCCCTATCAGTTTGCCTACCGCAAGAACAGGAGTACGGAGGATGCCATCTCAACGGCACTTCACTCCGCCCTCTCCCACCTCGACAACAGAGACACTTACGTAAGAATGCTGTTCATCGATTACAGCTCAGCATTCAACACCATTATACCATCAAAACTGATCACCAAACTCGGTAACCTGGGCATCGACCCCTCCCTCTGCAACTGGATACTGGACTTTCTAACCAACAGACCCCAGTCTGTGAGGTTAGACAAGCACACCTCTTCAACCCTCACCCTGAACACCGGCGTTCTACAGGGCTGTGTGCTGAGCCCCCTCCTCTACTCCCTCTTCACCTATGACTGCACACCTGTACATGGTACTAACACCATCATCAAGTATGCAGATGATACAACGGTGATTGGCCTCATCAGCAACAATGATGAGCTGGCCTACAGGGAGGAGGTCCAGCACTTAGCAGCATGGTGCGCTGACAACAACCTGGCCCTTAACTCCAAGAAGACCAAGGAGCTCATTGTAGACTTCAGGAAGTCCAGAGGCGGCACGCACACCCCCATCCACATTAACGGGACGGAGGTGGAACGTGTTTCTAGCTTCAGGTTCCTGGGAGTCAACATCTCCGATGACCTCTCTTGGACCCACAATACCTCTACTCTGATCAAGAAGGCTCATCAGCGTCTCTTCTTCCTGAGGAGACTGAAGAAGGTCCATCTGTCTCCTCAGATCCTGGTGAACTTCTACCGCTGCACCATCGAGAGCATCCTTACCAACTGCATCACAGTATGGTATGGCAACTGCTCTGTCTCCGACCGGAAGGCATTGCAGAGGGTGGTGAAAATTGCCCAACGCATCATCGGTTCCTCGCTCTCCTCCATTGAGTCTGTCCAAAGCAAGCGCTGTCTGCGGAGGGCGCTCAGCATCGCCAAGGACTGCTCTCACCCCAACCATGGACTGTTTACCCTCCTACCATCCGGGAGGCGCTACAGGTCTCTCCGTTGCCGAACCAGCAGGTCGAGGAACAGCTTCTTTCCGGCGGCTGTCACTCTACTCAACAACGCACCTCGGTGACTGCCAATCACCACCCCCCCCCCACACTTATTATTATTTATTCAAATCGTTTCCTATGTTGCTCTTCAAGGGAGATGCTAAATGCATTTCGTTGTCTCTGTACTGTACACTGACAATGACAATTAAAATTGAATCTGAATCTGAATCTGATCTGAATCTGAATCTGAAAAGAGCGAGCCTGGTAGGAACCGTGCGATCCTGCTGCGCAAACCGACACAAGCGCAAAATGTGGGAGCCTGGTGCGAAAACTGCGAGCCTGGTACGAAAAGAACCAACCGTCTGCGAAAAATTCCAGCCTTGTCCGAAATGTGCGAGCCTGGTGCGCAAATTGCGAGCCTGCTGCGAATGCTGCATACCTCATCTGCAAACTATGAGCCCGGCGCACAAGCTGCGAGCTGGTGTAAAAAGAGTAAGTCTCAGTGTTGTGTCTTCGTGTTTGATATCCTGATAATAAACGACACAATTCAGGTTGTTTTGGTTGCCTTATTGTACTCCTTTATTCAGCTGCTTTCTCTGTGTGGCGTTGTGATACTAAAAGTGCTTACATACCTAATCACAGTGTGTGTGTGTGTGGGGTGAGTGTGCCTGATACAAAGTAGTGCAGGAGGTTGGGACTGCTACAATGAATATGTAGCATATGTAACATCCCCCCTTCTCAAAAGAAAGGAACAAAAATTAGTGACACTAGAGGATTGCCAGAGCGAGGGTGGCAATCCTGTAGCAGATACCGTGGGATTATTCTGCCCACATTCATGGCATTCTGCTTTCTACTATACTACACAACAAAATATATAAGGGCAGCTTGTTTTCTTTCAGGTAGTGCGTAGCCAGTCAAGAGTCATGTCTTGGCGTGACTTGTCCCTTCCAGTGCTAGCGATAACGCGCTGGGGGTAAGATGTTGCTCCTGGATCTAGTAGATCTGGTTGTTGCCTGCAGTGTTGCACTCGATGTATTGGTAACTTGTTGAGTTGTTTCCTGGCCGTTGGGTGGTGCTGGTTGACTATATGACTCACTGGTAGCAGTTTGTGAGAATGTGTTGTCATCAATGGTAGGTGTTGCTGCTGCTGTGGGTGGTGTCCTAGGAGTTGCTGGTGTTGTCTTTGAAGTTGCAGGTGTTGACATTTCAGGTGTCGGGCGGATGTGAATTCTGTTTCGTCTCAACTGCCTGCCCGGTTCTGTCTCTATGATATATGATTTTGGGGTTCCAGCCCTGCTGGTGATTTGTGCTGGGGTCCATTTCTTTGTTGTTGGATCCTGAGCATGTACGTTTTGGCCTTGAAATAGTTCAGGCAAGTACTGTGCATTTTTGTTGTATTGTTTCAGCCCCTCCTCCTGGGCAGCTGCCAATTTTGCCCTTGTTTCTTCTTGGTCGATAGGGGGTTGGATTTTGCTTGGCAGGGTGTTTTTATATTTCCTGCCATTTGGCATTTCTGCAGGAGACTTCATGTCAGCCTTTAGTGGAGTTGCCCGTAAGGATAAAAGTGCCAGGTTTGGATCCTCCTTTGCCTCTCGGCATTTTATTAGTGTTTTCTTGGCTGTCTGTACTTGCCTTTCAATAAACCCATGGCCCTTTGGGTAATGTGGTGAAGATGTTGTGATTTTGAACCCGTATTCGGTGGCTAGCTCTCTGAATTCCCGAGATGTGAATTGGGTTCCATTGTCACATACGATCTGCTCAGGTATTCCTTGCTCTGCAAACAACCCTCTAACAATTGACACAATTGTTTTAGCTTTCAAATCCTTTACGTTTCTCACAAATGGGAATTTGGAGTAGTAGCAGGCCATAATCAAATACCATTGCTGGTTCTCTGTGAACAGGTCTGCTCCGATGGTTTTCCATGGCCGGCTTGGGATATCACTGGGTATCATTTTCTCCTTCTGTTGTGAATTCCTGTATTTTTGGCATATGTGGCATGTAGATACCAGCTTTTCTATGTCCTTGTACATGCCTATCCAGTACACAGCGGATTTAGCACGGAGTCTGCACTTTTCCATTCCTAAGTGTCCCTGGTGGATCTTTTCGAGGATTTCTTTTTGCATGGACTTGGGTATGATGATTCGTGATCCGGCCATCAGGACTCCATTCTCTACCGAAATATCATCACGGATGGTCCAGTATTCGCGGAGGAGAGGCTGAACTTGTTGTCTCTTTTCTGGCCACCCCTGTATTACCATTTGGGTGAGGAGCTGGAGTTCTTCATCTCTGGCTGTTTCCTCTTTGATTTGTTCCAGCTTCACGCTTGTCACACTCACAATGTGGTGGATCTTTATGCTCAGCCCTTCCATCTCTTGTTTGTCATGTGTTGATAGTCTGGATAGGGCGTCAGCTAGCAGCAGGTCTTTTCCTGGCTTGTATCTGATGTTGTAGTCGTAGTGCTGTAGCCTCAGTAATAGTCTCTGTAGTCTGGCTGGTGCTTTGGTGAGGTTTTTTTTTTCGATTTGTTCTAGAGGGCGGTGGTCTGTTTCAATGTCGAAATACCTTCCATATAGGTAAGTGTGAAATTTCTCGCAGCCATAGACTACTGCTAAGAGTTCTCTCTCTATGTTTGCGTACCTTGATTCTGTAGGAGTGAGTGCTTTGGATGCATACGCAATAGGTCGGCCATTTTGTATCAGTACTGCTCCGACTCCTCTCATGGAGGCATCAACTTGGAGTGTTACAGGCTTCTGCCTGTCATAGTACTGCAGGATCGTTTCTTTGCTGATGAGTTGTTTTAATTTTTCAAAATCTTGGCTATGTGAAGCACACCAATCAAATTCAGCGTCGTCTTTCATCAATTCACGGAGATTTGCTGTGTGATTAGCAAGCTTAGGTATGAAGACTCCCATGTATTGTATGAGCCCTAGGAAACTTCTTAGCTGTTTCTTGTCTTTGGGTTCCTCCATGTGGTTGATAGCATCCACTTTTGTAGGGTCCGGTTTCACTCCTTCTGCAGAGTAAATCAGTCCAAAGAATTTGCACTCCCTTTCTTTGATTATGCATTTGTCTGCATTGAGCTTTATGCCGGCTCTTCGAGTTTTTTCCATAGCCTCATGGAGGTTGTAATCATGCGTGTTTTCATCTCTGCCGTATACTTGGATATCATCTGCTATCCCGATTGCCCCTTTACAGCCTTTGTATGTTTCATCTATTTTCCGCTGGAAGACATCTTGACTCACCTTCAGCCCGAATGGGAGCCTGTTGAATCTGAATCTGCCAAATGGCGTGTTGAAAGTGGTGAGCATTGATGACTCTCGGTCTATTTTGATGTTCCAATATCCATTGCTAGCATCCAGCTTGCTGAACACCTTGGAACCGGCCAGTGCTGGTGTGATCTCTTCAAGGGTTGGAGTTGGATAATGGTCGCGCTTCAATGCATTGTTCAGATCCCTGGGATCAAGGCATATCCTTAGTTTTCCGTTTGGCTTTTCTTTGACAACAATTGAATTTACCCAATCAGTTGGTTTAGTTATTGCTGTGATGATGCCCTTTTTTTCCATTTCGTTTAGTTGTTCCCTTAGCCTCTCTTTCAGTTCAAGGGGAACACGGCGGGGTGGGTGGATCACTGGTTTCACACTGGGGTCTACTGTGATATGGTATTCGTATTCCTCAAAACAACCAACGGTATCGTCAAAACACTCTGGGTACATGTCAATCAATTCTTCTTTGTTCCTGATGGGCGGCCGGTTTTTGATGGGTATGTTTCTGTCAATTCTGCAGGAGTTTGTCTTGATTTCATGGTTGATTGACACAATCTTCAGTCTTTGGCACGTGTTCAGGCCGAGAATAGCAGGTCCTTTCGATTTAGTGATGTAGAAGGGGCATTTCACTTCTTTCCCTTTGTATGTTCCTGCTATGATTGTTTTGCCTAGCTGTGGGATTATGGAACCTCCGTATGCATCTAGGATTACATCGCTACTTCCAAGGATTCCTTTCCTGACGCTGCCATCTTTTGTCATGTGTTCAGGGAATATCTTTCCGTAAAGATTGACTGGTAAGATATTGCTCTGGGCTCCAGTATCAATTTTGAGCCTTAGATTAATCGTTGTTCTTTTCTTTCCCACTTTTTTCTGTAGTTGTATTATAGTATATGCTTCATCTCTGTTGCTATGTGGTTTGTTGTTTCCCATTTCGTGGACGTCAATGGTCCCAACGGAAAGGAATTCTTCCTCAGAGGTATCTGAGGTTATCTCCTCTTCCTGTTGGACGTGTGCGTGTATTTGTTTCCTTCTCGTATTTCTATCATTCTTTGACCACTGCTGCTTTGGCTTGGTGCTGTATGATTTTGTTGACCTACACATTTTCTTCCAGTGGTTAGGCCTCCCACAGGAGTTGCAGGTAGTCCCGTATGCTGGGCACTCCCTGCGATCATCAAATGCATGCTCTGTACCGCAGTTCCAGCAGCTTCTTTGGCTTGCTTGTTTGTTTGCATGCCTAGAAAATGTCTGCTTTGGAGCCTTTAAGGTGGAGCCAGGGCCACGTTTTGAGAGAGCGTCTATATTCACTCTGGTGCTGCTCTGAGATGAGCCAACTTGAAGGGAGAGGGAGGACATTTGTTTCCTTGTGGCTTCGAAAGCTCTGGCAGCATCTACGGCGTCTTTTAGGTTGAGGGTGTCTTTCCCTATTAGGGACTTTTGGACCTCTTGGTGGGCGCACCCCCATATTAGCTGGTCGACAATTCTGTCATCTTCATCACCAAATCTGCATTTCTTGGCCACGTTCCTTAGTCTCGACAGGAAAGTGTCGGTTGTTTCTTGTGGGTCTTGTCTTAGCCCTTGGAACTCATACCGATGGATTCTGTGGTTTGATTTGGGCTCCATATGGTTCGCAAACCTTTCAAGGACTATTCCCGGATTATTGCAGTCGGGCTCTGTTAAGCTCCAACTGTTAAAAATGTCTAGACCCTTCTCCCCGAGCCATAGTAAAATATAACTGACCTTCTCTTCATCTGTAGTTCCTTTCAGGAAGCTTTTGAATGCCAGCTGGCTCTTTTGTTTGAATTTCTTGAACGCCTCCCCCACATCATCAGCGTCCCAGTTCATCGTAGGGTGGAGGTTCATTGCTACTGCAACAGCTGCTGTGGAGGCCACCATCTTGTGTTGTTAGGCCGGTGCACAAAAAAAAATCAATGTCTCTGCAGCCGCTGTTCCTAATTCCCAATAGTGATTCACAATAGCGCGGTTTTGTACTCGAAAGTCACCGCTGCCACCATGTTGTGTCTTCGTGTTTGATATCCTGATAATAAACGACACAATTCAGGTTGTTTTGGTTGCCTTATTGTACTCCTTTATTCAGCTGCTTTCTCTGTGTGGCGTTGTGATACTAAAAGTGCTTACATACCTAATCACAGTGTGTGTGTGTGTGGGGTGAGTGTGCCTGATACAAAGTAGTGCAGGAGGTTGGGACTGCTACAATGAATATGTAGCATATGTAACACTCAGTAAATGGGGAATTAGGGGAGGGCACTAATAAATGGGGAATTAGGGAGCGCACCATTAAATGGCGAATCAGGAGAGGACACCAGTAAATTGGGATTTAGGGGATGGCACCAGTAAATCGGAAATTAGGAGAGGGTGCCAGTAAACAGCAAGGATCTTTGGTAAACAGTGGCACAGCAGTAGAGTTTCGGCCTCACGTTCAGAGACCCGGCTTCTATTCCGACTGTCCGCACCGTTTGTACGCTCTCCACGTGACCGCGTGGATTTTCTGTGCGCCCAGCTGTTACTCCAGCTTTTTGTGACAACATATGTTATATCTGTGATTCTCAGCTATAGCTCTCCAGCACGGTGGCACAGCGGTTGAGTTGCTGCCTTACAGCGCCAGAGACGCGGGTTCAATCCCGACCAAAGGTGCTGTTTGTACGGAGTTTGTACATTCTCCCCCTGACCGCGTGGATTTTCTCCCACATCTTCGGTTTCCTCCCAAACAAGACGCATAGGTTTGTAGAATCACAGGTTTTTAAATGTAAATTGTCCCCAGTACGCCCCTCTAAAACATCGATAGGACATCGATAATGTGTGCGGATCGCTGGTCAGTGCGGACTCGCACTGTTTCCTTTTCGAGACACTTTTCTCCAGAGATGCTGTCTGTCACGCTGGATTACTCAAGCATTTTGTGTCTATCTTCGGATGTATCTTCTGAAGCTCCTTCCTGTGCAAAGCTGTTCTTAAATCTGGAAATTTGAAGGGTTTAGAGAGTTTTAGATTCATTTTGAGGGGGTTTAGATGGTACAGGGGTTTTGAGGTGGTTTAGACGGGGATAGATGAGTTTGTAGTGTGTTTAGAGGGGTTTCGAGTGGTTTAAAGGGGTTACGGAGGTTTAAGGACGTTTGGGGAGGGGGAGGTTTACAGGAGTTTAGAGTGGTTTACAGAGATTTAGGGTGGTTTAGAGTGGTTTAGAGGTGATTGGAGTGGTTACAGGGTTTACATGGGGTTTCAGGTGTTTTAGAGGGGTTAGAAGGGTTCAGAGGCGTTTGGATGGGTTTAGAGGGGGTTTGCAAGGGTTAGAGGTGTTTTGCAGGGGTGCACAAGGGTTCAGAGGGATATAGATGGGGTTAGAGCCGTTCAGAGGTGTTAAGGTGGGTTTACAGGGGTTCAAGGGGATTTAGGTTTAGAAGGGATTATGGGTGCTTAGGGTTGGAGGGTTTTAAAGATGCTTTGAGGGGTTTCCGGGTTGCGAGGGGTTTAAAGGGATTTAGAAGGAATTAGGGGGGTTCAGATGTGTTTCAGAATTGTTCAGAGAGGTTAAGAGGGGTTTAGAGGGGATCTGAGGGGTTCAGATGGATTTAGATGTGTTTAGAGGGATTTAGGGCTTCAGAGGGGTTCAGAGAGGTTTAGATGGGTTTAGTGTGGTTTAGACGGGTTTCCAGGGCGTTAAAGAGGTTTGGAGGGGTTTACGTGGGGTTTTTAAGAGCTACAGTGGTCTACAAAGGTCTACAGTGGTCTACATAGGGGTTTACAGTGGTTTATTGGGGGTTTACAGAGGTTTAGAGTGGTTTGGGGTGGTTTAAAGAGGTTTACAGGGTTTTACAGGGGTGTTCAGGGTTTCAGAGCGATTTAGAGGGGTTAAATGTTTTAGAGGGGTTTGGAAAGGTTTACAGTTATTTAGAGGCGTTTACATGAGGTTGACGGGTTTACAGGGGATTACGGGTGTTCACATGTGTTTTGATGTGTTTTGATGGGTTCAGATGTGTTTAGAAGGGTTTAGAGGGGTTGAGATGGTTTCAGAGTGGTTCAGAGTGGTATAGAACGGTTTAGAAGGGATCTGAGGGATTCATAGGAATTTAGAGGTTTAGATGGATTTACAGGGGTTCAGAAGTGTACATAGGGATTTAAAACGGTTTTGAGGGGTTCAGTGGTTTAGAGGGGTTTAAAGGGGTTCAGATGGGTTCAGAGGGGTTAGCGAGGTCCAGAGTGGTTCAGAAGGATTTAGATGAGTTTGTAGGGGTTCAGTGCGGTTTAGGGGGGTTTGGAGGATTTCAGAGGGGTTCAGAGGTGTTTAGAGACGTTTAGAGGGTTTTAGAGGGGTTCAGAAGGGTTTACATTGGTTTACTGTGTTGTAGAAGTGTTCAGAGGCGCCCCAAGGGGTTTAGAGTGGTTTAAAGGGATATAGATGGGTTTTGGACGGGTCCAGAGGGATATAGATGTGTTTAGACCCGTTCAGAGTGGTTCATAGGGGTTTAGTGGGTTTTAGAGGGGTGTAGGGTTCAGAGTAAATCAGAGAATTAGAGAGGTACAGAGGGGTTCAGAGAGGTTTACAGGGGTTTATCGGGGTTTAGAGGTGATTAGAGGTGGTCAAAGGTGTTCAGAATAGTTCTGGGCTGTAGTGGGGTGCAGAGGTGTTTAGAGAGTGTTAGACGGGTTTATAGTTGTTAAGATGGGTTTCTGGGGGTTACGAGGGGTTTAGACGGGTTTAGAATAGTTCAGATAGGTTACAGAGGGGATCAGAGGGGTTCAGATGTGTTAGTTTCGAGGGATTTACACTCATACTTGTACACTTAAACTGTACACTTGGTGTACAATTTTGGTCGCCTAATTATAGGAAGGATGTCAACAAAATAGAGAGAGTACAGAGGAGATTTACTGGAATGTTGTCTAGGTTTCAGCAACTAAGTTACAGAAAAAGTTTGAACAAGTTAGGGCTTTATTCTTTGGAGCGCAGAAGGTTAAGGGGGGTCTTTAAAATGATGAGAGGGATAGACAGAGTTGACGTGGACAAGCTTTTCCCACTGAGAATAGGGAAGATTCAAACAAGGGGACATGACTTGAGAATTAAGGGACAGAAGTTTAAGGGTAACATGAGGGAAAACTTCTTTACTCAGAGAGTGGTGGCTGTGTGGAATGAGCTTCCAGTTTTATCATTTAAAAATGAATTGGATAGTTATATGGACGGGAAAGGAATGGAGGGTTATGGTCTGTGCGCAGGTATATGGGACTAGGGGAGAATACGTGTTCGGCACGGACTAGAAGGGTCGAGATGGCCTGTTTCCGTGCTGTAATTGTTATATGGTTATATGGTTATAGGGTTTCAGAGATGTTTGGAGGTGTTTAGATTGGGATTTAGAGGGGTTTACAGAGGTTTAAATGCTTTAGATGGGTTTAGAGGGATTTACAAGTGTTGAGAAGGGTTTGGAGAGGGTTTGAGGGGTTTTGAGTGGTTTACAGAGGTTTACAGGGGTGCACAGAGGTTACAGATGGGATCAGAGGGGTTCAGATGTGTTAGTTTCGAGTGGGTTTGAGGGGTCCAGAGCGGTTTCGAGGGGTTAGATGTGTTTAGAGGGGTTTGGATGGGTTTAGAGGTGTTTAGAGTTGTTCAGGTAGGTTTCGAGGGGTTCAGAGGTGTTTAGAGGATTTTGAGGGATTTTAAGTTGTTTAGAGGTGTTTAGAGTGGTTTAGATTCGCTTACTTGTGTTCACAGGGGGTTTACAGGGGTCGAGAGTGTTTTTACAGTGGTTTGCAGGCGTTTCAAGTGGTTTAGAGGGTATTTACAGGGGTGCAGCTTAGTTTAGAGGGGTTTACAGCAATTCTCAGGGGTTTAGACGGGTGTAGAGAGGTTTAGAGGGTTTTTTCAGGTGTTTAGATGGGTTTACAGGGGTTTAAGGGGTTTTACATATGTTTATAGATGTTTAGAGGTGTTTCGAGTGGTTTAGCGTGACTTTGAGTGGGTTAGAGGGGTTTGGATGGGGTTTACAGTGGGGTTTCAGGGGTTTAGAGGTATTTAGAGCGGTTTGGCGTGGCTTAGAGGGGTTTAGACGGTTTGGGGACAATTTAAATATATATGCGTACATACATAAGTAGTAGTGCAACTTTTAGTGCGAATGGTTTAGAAGTGTTTCGGGTGGGTTAGAGGGGGTTATACGGGTTTAGAGGATTTTCGAGGGATTTAGATTAGTTTTGAGTGGTTTAGAGAGCTAGAGGGGTTTAGAGGGCTTAGAGGGGTTTAAAGGGGTTTAGAGGGGATAGAGGGGTTTACATGTTTAGAGGGGATAGAGGGGTTTAGAGTGGTTTAGAGGGCGTTATAGTGTTTTAGAGGGTTTAGAGGTGGTCAGAGGGGTTCAGAATTGTCCATAGGGGTTTAGAGGGGTCCCGAGGGAGAGGGGTTTAGAAGTGTTTAGAGGGGTTTACAGGGGTTCGAAAAGTGCGAGCCTTGCACGAAAACTGCGAGCCTGTTGCGAACAGTGCGTGGATTTTGCGAAAAGCTGGCGACTGTGTCGCCAGGTCCACTACTAACCATATCATCAAATACGCGGATGACAACAGTAGTGGGCCTCATCCGCAATAACAACGACCAGGCATATAGAGAGGAGGTGGAACAGCTGGTGAGCTGGTGCAGCAGGAACAACCTTCTCCTAAATGTGAACAAAACCAACGAGATTGTCGTCGATTTCAGAAGGAAAATTCAGCCCAGTCACACTCCACTTTGCATCAACAACTCAGCAGTGGAGCAGGTGAAAAGCATCAAGTTCCTGGGGGTGCATATAACGGAAACCTTAACCTGGTCCACAAACATTACATCTCTGGCAAAACGGGCACAGCAGCGGTTGTACTTCCTCCGCAGGTTGAGAAGTTTACACCTCCACCCTCTCATCCTCGCCACTTTCTATGCACGGTTATTCCCAGATCCCTCTGTTCAACTGTTTTTTTCAATTCCCTACCATTTACCATGTACGTCCTATTTTGATTTGTCCTGCCAAGGTGTAGCACCTCACATTTATCAGCATTAAACTCCATCTGCCATCTTTCAGCCCATTCTTCCAAATGGCCTAAATCACTCTGTAGACGTGGAAATCCTCTTCATTATCCACTATCTTGGTATCATCTGCATACTTACTAATCCAATTTACCACACCTTATCCAGATCATTGATGTACATGACAAACAACAAAGGACCCAACACAGATCCCTGAGGCACCCCACTAGTCACCTGCCTCCAACCCGACAAACAACCATCCACCATTACCCTCTGGCGTCTCTCATTCAGCCACTGTTGAATCCATCTTGCTACTCCTGCATTTGTACCCAACAGTTGAACCTTCTTAACCAACCTTCCATGAGGAACCTTGTCAAAGGCCTTACTGAAGTCCATATAGACAACATCCACTGCTTTACCTTCGTCAATTTCCCTAGTAACCTCTTCAAAAAATTCAAGAAGATTAGTCAAACATGACCTTCCAGGAACAAATCCATGTTGACTGATCCTAATCAGACCCTGTTTATCCAGATGCTTTTATATATTATCTCTAAGTATCTTTTCCATTAATTTGTCCACCACTGAAGTCAAACTAACAGGTCTATAATTGCTAGGTTTACTCTTAGAACCCTTTTTAAACAATGGAACAACATGCGCAGTACGCCAATCCTCGGGGACTATTCCCGTTTCTAATGACATTTGAAAATTCTTAAACCTATCTAGCCCCTCTAAACCACTAAACTATTCTAAACCCCTCTAAACCCCCGCAAACCGTTCTACCCCTATCAACCACTCTAAAACACTATGACGCCCTCTAAACACCTCTATCCCCTCTAAATACCTGTAAACCCCTCTATCCCCTCTAAACCCCTTTAAACCCCACGAATCCTCTGAGCGTATGTAAACCCCACTAAACCCCTCTAAGCCCCCTCTAAACCCCTCTATGCCATCTAAATCCCTCAAAATCCTTCTAAACCCCTCAAAAATAATCTAAATCCCTCGAAACCTTCAAAACCTTATAACCCCATCTGAACCACTCTAAACACATCTAAACCATTCGGACATTGTCTAACCCCATCGAAACCACTCTAAACATCTCTAAGCCCCTCTAAACACCACTAAACCCCTCTAAGCCCCCTCTAAACCCGAAACCCCCTACAAACCCATCTATCCTCGTCTAAACCACCTCAAACACCTTGTAAAGTCTTCTAAACTCCTCAAATCTCCAGACTTAAGAACAGCTCCTCTCCTGATTCACCATTTAATGCTCCCTAATTCCCCATTTATTAGTGCCCTCCCCTAATTCCCCATTTACTGAGGCTTGCTATTTTTGCACCAGGGTCGCAGCTTATGCGCCGGGCTCATAGTTTGCATACGAGGTACGCAGTTTTCGCACCAGGATCCCACTTTTCGCACAAGACTCGCACATTTTGCAGCAGACTCGCACATTTTTCACTTGTGCCGCAGTTTTCGCAGCAGGATCGCACTGTTCGTACCAGGCTCGCTCATTTCGTAGCAAGCACGTACTTTTCTCACCAGTCTCGCATTTTTCGCAGGCGCCTCGAGCTTTTGAATGAATGAATGAATGAATGAATGAATGAATGATTGAAAACTTTATTGTCATTCAGATATACACCTAGACACAGTGCACCTTGAACGAAATTTCGTTGCATTTTACTCTCCAAAATCAGGTAATAGTTAAAAGTTCTAGGTGCGTCCATAAAAATGCCTCATGCGCATGGTTCTGTAAAATAAATATATATAAAAAGTTTTTAAAAAGTGTCGATATTTAAAAAGTTCTAGCCTCGGTTTTTTTGATTGTTCAGTAATCTTATGGCCTGGGGGATGAAGCTGTTGCAGAACCTGGTTGTCCTGCTCTTCATGCTGCGGTACCTCCTCCCAGAGTTAAGCAGTATGAACAGTCCAAATTGTGGGTGTGTGGGGGCTCTGGTAATGCCCTTAGCTCTAACCAGACAGCGCTTGTACCCCATGTCCATGATGGAAGGAAGAGAAGTCCCAATGATTTTTTCCGCTGTCCTCACCACTCTCTGAAGGCACTTCCAGTCCGCAGCTGTACAGCTGCCGCACCACGTAGAGATCTATTCCACTGGAAGCTCATTCCACACAGCTACCACCCTCTGAGTAAAGAGGTTCCCCCTCATGTTACCCCTAAACTTCTGTCCCTTAATTCTGAAGTCATGTCCTCTTGTTTGAATCTTCGCTACTCTCAATGGGAAAAGCTTGTCCACGTCAACTCTGTCTATCCCTCTCATCATTTTAAAGACATCTATCAAGTCCCCCCCTTAACCTTCTGCGCTCCAGAGAATAAAGACCTAACTTATTCAACCTTTCTCTGTAACCTAGTTGCTGAAACCCAGGCAACATTCTAGTAAATCTCCTCTACTCTCTCTATTTTGTTGACATCCTTCCTATAACTGGGCGACCAAAATTGTACACCATACTCCAGAATTGGTCTCACCAATGCCTTGTACAATTTTAACATTGCATCCCAACTTCTATACTCAATGCTAGAATATAAAGGCTAGAATACCAAAAGCTTTCTTTACCACCCTATCTATATGAGATTCCACCTTCAGTAAACTATGCACAGTTATTCCTAGATCCCTCTGTTCAACTGCATTCCTCAATTCGCTACCATTTACCATGCACGTCCTATTTTGATTTGTCCTGCCAACATGTAGCACCTCCCACTTATCAGCATTAAACTCCATCTGCCATCTTTCAGCCCATTCTTCCAAATGGCCTAAATCTCTCTGTGGACTTTGGAAATCGTCTTCATTATCCACAACACCACCTATCTTAGTATCATCTGCATACTTACTAATCCAATTTACCACACCTTCATCCAGGTCATTGATGTACATGACAAACAACAGTGGACCCAACACAGATCCCTGAGGCACCCCACTAGTCACTGGCCTCCAACCTGACAAACAGCCATCCACCATTGCTCTCTGGCATCTCCCATTCAGCCACTTTTGAATCCATCTTGCTACTCCTGCATTTATACCCAACCTTCTTAACCAACCTTCCATGATGAATCTTGTCAAAGGCCTTACTAAAGTCCATATAGACAACATCCACTGCTTTACCCTCATCAATTCCCCTAGTAACCCCTTCTAAAAATTCAAGATTAGTCAAACATGACCTTCCAGGCACAAATCCACGTTGACTGTTCCTAATCAGACCCTGTTTATCCAGATGCTTATATATATTATCTCCTAAGTATCTAAGAGGTATATAGGCATTTAGAGATGTCTAGTGGTGGTGGGGGGTTTTAGATGGGTATCAAAGGGTTTAGAGGGAATTTTGAGGGGGTTAGGGGGTTTCAGATTGAGGTTTAGAGAGGTTAGAGGTGTTTAGAGGTGTTTAGAGGTGTTTATAGTGGTTTAGAGTTTTAGAGGGATTTATAAGGGTTTAGAGGTGTTTATAGTGGTTTGGAGAGTTTTTAAGAGGTGTTTAGAGAGCTTTAGAAGGGGTTTAGAAGGGTTTATGAGGGGATTAGAGGTCTTTAGAGTGGTGTAAAAGATGGGTTTAGAGGGGTTATGAAGGGGTTTGGAGGGGGAATGAGCTACAGTGATTTAGATGGGTTTCGAAGGGTTATGAGGGGTTTAGACTGGTTTAGAGGGATTTACATGGGGCTAGAGGGGGTTAGAGTGGTTTAGAGGGGGTTGGAGGGGGTTAGAGTGGTGTAGAGATGTTTAAAGGGGCTTAGGTGTATATTGAAGGGTTCCGAGGTGCTTCGAGGGACAGAAGGGTTTAGAGTGATTTGGAAGAGGGGTTTCGAATGATTTAGAGGGGTTTCTAATGATTTAGAGGGGTTTAGAGAGGTTTCAAGGGGTTTCGTGGGGTTTGGAGGAAAGTAGAGAGTGTTAGAAGGGTTTAGAGGAGTTTTGAGGGTTTTAGAGGGGTTTTGGTGGGTTCAGAGGGCTTTAGATATGTTTAGAGGGCCTTAGAGGCGTTTAGAGGGATTTAGTGATTTAGATTGGATTGGAGGGGTATATAGGCGTTTAGAGAGTTATAGTGGTGGTGGAGGGTTTTTATAATAATAATAATAATAAATTTTATTTATGGCGCCTTTCAAGAGTCTCAAGGACACCTTACAAAAATTTAGCAGGTAGAGGAAAAACATGTAAGGGGAATGAAATAAATAGTAGAGACATGACAAGTACACAAAGTAAATACAGAATTCAATACAAAACACAGTATGAGGCAATTAATGCACAGATGAAAAGGGACGGCACGTGGGGCTAAGGATAGGCAGAGGTGAAGAGATGGGTCTTGAGGCGGGACTGGAAGATGGTGAGGGACACGGAATTGTGGATCAGTTGGGGGAGGGAGTTCCAGAGCCTGGGAGCTGCCCTGGAGAAGGCTCTGTCCCCAAAACTGCGGAGGTTGGACTTGTGGATGGAGAGGAGACCAGCTGATGTGGATCTGAGGGACCGTGAGGGTTGGTAGGGGGAGAGGAGGTCAGTGAGATATGGGGGGGCCAGATGGTGGAGGGCTTTGTAGGTGAGGATCAGGATTTTGTAGGTGATCCGGTGGGAGATGGGAAGCCAGTGAAGTTGTTTGAGGACTGGAGTGATGTGATGCCAGGATTTGGTGTGGGTGATGAGTCAGGCGGCTGCGATCTGGACCAGTTGGAGTCGGTTGATGTAGGTGGAGCTGATGCCAAGGAGAAGTGAGTTGCATTAGTCCTGTCGGGAGGAGATGAAGGCATGAATGAGTCTTTCAGCAGCGGGCGGTGTGAGAGAGGGTCTGAGTTTGGCAATGTTGCGGAGATGAAAGAAGGAGGTTTTAATGACATGGCGGATGTGAGGCTCAAGGGAGAGGGTGGAATCAAAGATCACGCCAAGGTTGCGGGCCTCGGGAGATGGGGAGACAGTGGTGCCGTCGATGGTGAGAGTGGGGTTATTGATTTTGTTGAGTGTGGCTTTGGAGCTTATGAGGAGGAATTCTGTCTTATTGCTGTTGAGTTTGAGGAAATTATGTTGCATCCAGGTTTTTATAGCTGACAAACAGGAGTTTGATATGGGAGATGGGGGGGGGGGGGGGGGGGGGGGTGGTTGTGGGGGGATTTGGTGCCAAGGTAGATCTGGGTGTCATCGGCGTAACAGTGGAAGTCCAGATTGAAGTGGCGGAGTATCTGACCAAGGGGGAGGTTGTAGATGATGAAGAGGGGGGGCCGAGTACAGAGCCTTGGGGAACGCCTTGAGTGACTGTGGCTGTAGCAGAGGTGTGGTTGTGGAGAGAGATGAAGTGGGATCTGTTGGAAAGGTAGGAACGGAGCCAGCTGAGTGCAGAGCCTTCAATGCCGAGGTCTTTGAGTCTGGTGAGCAGGATGTTATGGTTCACTATATCGAAGGCTGCGCTCAGGTCGAGGAGGATGAGGATGTTGAGGGAACCACTGTCAGCAGAGGTGAGGAGGTCGTTGAGGACTTTGAGGAGAGCAGTTTCTGTGCTATGGAGGGGGCGAAAGCTAGATTGGAGGGGTTCAAGTAGGTTATACGCAAGGAAGTGGGAATGAAGTTGCGACGCAACGATACTCTCCAGGGTTTTTGAAAGAAAGGGGAGGTTTGAGATTGGGCGGTAGTTAATGAGAGAGGAGGGATCAAGACCAGGTTTCTTTAAGATTTTAGATGGGTATCAAGGGGTTTAGAGGGAATTTCAAGGGGTTTAGTGGGTTAGATTGATTTAGAGAGGTTTAGAGGTGTTTAGATGTGTTTCGAGTTCTCGATGGGATTGGATGGATTTAGAGGTGTTTAGAGGGGTTTGATGAGTATAGAGGTGTTCAGAGGGCTTTAGATATGTTTAGAGGGCTATAGAGGCGTTTAGAGGGGTTTAGTAATTTAGATTGGATTGGAGAGGTATATAGGCGTTTAGAGAGGTATAGTGATGGTGGAGGGTTTTAGATGGGTATCAAGGGGTTTAGAGGGAATTTCAAGGGGTTTAGTGGGTTAGATTGATTTAGAGAGGTTTAGAGGTGTTTAGATGTGTTTCGAGGAGTTCTCGATGGGATTGGATGGATTTAGAGGTGTTTAGAGGGGTTAGATGAGTATAGAGGTGTTCAGAGGGGTTTAGAGGGAGTTAAACGGGTTTATTAATGTTCAGAAGGATTCATATGGGTTTAGAGGAGTTTAGAGGGTTTAGAGAGGTTTAGAGGGGGTTAGAGTGGTTTACAGATGTTTAGGGGGGTTTCGATGGGTTTAGAGTGGTTTGGAAGTGTTTAAAGGGGTTTAGACGGTTTCAAGGTGGTTCACAGGGGTTTAGAGGGGATCAGAGGGGTTCGAAGAGATTTAGATGAGTTTAGGTATGATTTAGAGGGGTTTAAGAGGAGTTTAGAAGGGTTTTGAGGGGTTTGGAGGAGAGTGCTAGAAGAGTTTCAAGGGTTTTAGAGGGGTTTTGAGGGGTTCAGAAGGCTTTAGATATGTTTAGAGGGCCTTAGAGGGGTTTAGAGTGATTTGGATTGGAGGGGTATATAGGTGTTTAGAGAGGTATAGTTGTGGTAGAGGGTTTTAGATAGGTATGAAGGGGTTTAGAGGGAATTTCGAGGGCTTTAGTGGGTTAGATGGATTTAAAGGGGTTGAGAGGTGTTTAGATGCGTTTCGAGGAGTTCTCGAGGGTTGGAGGGATTTAGAAGTATTTAGAGGGTTTAGGTGTATAGAGGTATTTAGAGGGTTTAGGTGAGTATAGAGGTGTTTAGAGGGAGTTGTAGGAGGTTTGGAGTGGTTTAAAGGGGTTTAGAGGGAGTTAAACGGGGTTTAGTGGTGGTAGAGGGTTTTAGATGGGTATCAAGGGGTTTAGAGGAAATTTCAAGGGGTTTCGAGGGGTTTATTGGGGCTTAGAGGTGCTTCGAATTGTTTGGAGGTGAGAGAGGATTAGAGGGGTTTCGAGGGGTTTCAATGGGTTTTGAGCGGTTTAGATGGGTTTAGAGTACTTTGGAGGTGTTAAGGGGTTTAGAGATGTTTGGAGGGATTTAGATGGGTTTACAGTGATTTAGAGGTGTTTATTGTACCATATAGGGCTTTAGGGGTGCTTAGAGTGGTTTGGAGGGGTGTAGAAGGGTTTAGTGGTGTAGAGGGGTTAGATGTTTTTAGAGGAGTTTTGAGGCGTTTGGATGGGGTTTTGAGGGGTTTAGAAGTGGGTAGAGGGTGTTAGAGGAAGTAAGGAGGGGGGGTTAGTTAGGTTTAGAGGGATTTAGCAGGGTGTTGGAGTGGTTTAGAGGGGGCTAGAGGGGGTTAGAGGGATTTCCACGTGTTTAGAGGTGTTTAGATTGATTCAGAGGGGTTTGTAGGGCTTTAGATGTGTTTAGATGGCTAGATGGGGTGGTTAGAGGGTTTTAGATTGGTTTCTAGGGATTTAGAGGGAGTTGGAGGGGTTTGGAATGGTTTAGAGTGGTTAGAGGAGTGACAGAGGTTTAGAGAGACTTAATCAAAAAATCTATCATTGTACCGGTACCTAAAAATGCCTCCCCAGCCTGTCTGAATGACTACCGTCCGGTGGCCCTTACCTCGGTAGTCATGAAATGCTTTGAGAGGCTGGTGAAGAAACACATCTGCGCCTTCCTCCCTCGGAACATGGACCCGTTGCAGTTCGCATACCGTCCGAACAGGTCCACGGACGATGCGGTTTCCCAGCTCTTGCACACCGCTCTCTCCCATCTGGACAGCCAGAAGGGGGGCTACGTGAGGATGCTGTTCATAGACTACAGTTCAGCCTTCAACATGATAGTCCCCACCAGACTGGCCGGGAAGCTAATGGAATTGGGGCTCAACACCTCCCTGTGTGCCTGGGTCCTGGACTTTCTCACCGCCAGGCCCCAGGTAGTCAAGATGGGAGGGAATACATCGAAGTCCCTCACCCTGAGCACAGGATCGCCCCAGGGTTGCGTCCTCAGCCCCCTATTGTACTCCCTGTACACACATGACTGTGTGGCTAGGTTCAGCTCCAAATCAATAATTAAGTTTGCTGATGACACTGTGGTGGTGGGCCTGATCTCAGACAACGATGAGAAGGCCTACCGGGAGGAGGTGGCTGATCTAGCACTCTGGTGCCAGGATAACAGCCTCCTCTTGAACATCAAAAAAACGAAGGAGCTGATCATGGACTTTAGGAGGGCACATCATCCGAGGACGTATACTCCATTGAGGATAAATGGGGATCCTGTGGATAGGGTGAGCTGTTTTAAATATCTGGGAGTCCACATCTCCAAGGATATGACATGGGCATCACATGCCTCAGCACTCGTGAGTAAGGCAAGGCAGCGCCTTTACCACCTCAGGCAATTGAGGAAATTCAGAGTGTCTCCGAGGATCCTCCAGTGCTTCTACACAGCAGCGGTGGAAAGCATCTTGTCCGGGAACATTACCATCTGGTTTGGGAATTGCTCTGCCAAGGACAAGAAGGCTCTGCAGAGAGTAGTGCGTTCGGCCGAACGCACTATGGGAACTTCACTTGCCCCCCTGCAGGAACTATACATCAGGAGGTGCAACCCCAGAGCCAACAATATCAGGAGAGACCCCTTCCACCCCAGCAACGGACTGTTCCAGCTGCCATGCGGTGAGAACAGAGAGGTTGAGAAGGAGTTTCTTCCCAGAGGCCATTCGGACTGTATCTCACCAGGGTCTAACTACTGAACGTTTTTCCTTCCATTATTTATTATGTAAAGGTATATGTGTGTTTATAGGTTGTTTGTCTTTTTGCACAAAAGTCCGCGAGCATTGCCACTTTCATTTCATTGCACATCTCGTATGCGTATATGACAAATAAACTTGACTTGACTTGACACGTTTCAGAGGGATTCGGAGAGATTTAGGGGTTTAGAAATGTCTAGAGGATTTAAAAGGGTTTAAAGGGGTTTAGAGGGCTTTAGTGGTTTAAAGCTGTATAGAGGGCTTTAGATGGGTTTAGAGTGTCTAAGAGGGGTTTAGAGGCATTAAGATGTGCTTAGATGGGTAGAGGGGGTTAGAGCGGGTTTGAAGGGTTTAGATGGGGTTAAAAGGGTTTATAGGGGTTTGGAGGGGGATAGAGGAGATTAGATTGGTTTAGAGGTGTTTAGACGGGGTTAGAGAGGATTAGAGGGGTTTAGAGATGTTTAAAGGGGCGTATACGTGTTTTAAGGGGTTCAAAGGTGCTTAATAGCTTAGATTGGTTTGGGTTTAGAGTGGTTTCGAATGATTTATAAGGATTTAGGGTTCGAAGGGTTTCGAGGGGTTAGAGGGGATTAGAGAGTTAGAAGGTTTTAGAAGGGTTTTGGGGTGTTCAAAGGGGTTTGAGGGGGTTAAAGGGGTTTGGAGGGGTTTAGCCTGGTTTATAGGTGTTTAGAGGGCTTTGAAAGATTGAGAGGTGTTAAAAGGGGTTTAGAAGTGGTGGAGGGGTAAAGGGGGGTTGAGGGGGTTAGAGCAGTTTAGATTGGTTTAGAGGGTTTAAAGGGGTTTAGAGGGTTTAAAGGGGTTGGAAGGGTTTAGAGGGGGCTGGAGGGGGTCAGTGTGGTTATGAGGTGTTTAGAGGAGGTTCGAGGGGGTTACAGGGGTGCAGAGATGTTTAAATGGGCTTAGACATGTTTAGAATCGTTCAGAGGGGCTTAGAGTGGCTTAGAATGGATTAGAGGGGATCAGAGGAGTTTCTTATGATTTAGAGGGGTTTCCAAGTGTTTCGAGGGGTTTGGAGTTTTAGAAGGGTTAAGAGGGGTGTTGTGGAGTTTTAGGGTAGAGTTGTTTAGAGGGCTTTAGAGGGTTTAGAGGGGCTTGGAGTGCCTTAGAGGGGTTTGGTTCAGTGTGGTTTAGAGGGGAAATAGGGGTTTAGAGGTGTTTGGAGGGCTTTACAGGTTTTAGAGGGGTTTAGATGGGGTTGGAGTGGTTTAGATGGGGTTCTAAGTGGTTTAGAGGGGTTAGATGAGTTGGAGAGGTTTTGTGCGTTTTAGAGGGATTTGGAGAGGTTTAGAAGTGTTTGAAACAAGTTTGAAACAAGTTTATTCATGGATAACCCCTTGAGATGGACAGTCATCTCGTTT
Organism: Leucoraja erinaceus; assembly: GCF_028641065.1. NCBI lineage: Eukaryota > Metazoa > Chordata > Chondrichthyes > Rajiformes > Rajidae > Leucoraja > Leucoraja erinaceus. The sequence goes on along the minus strand of NW_026576107.1, from coordinate 151,362 downwards.
TCGAGGGGGTCCAACATAGAACATACAGCACACGACATAACATACATAGAGGCTCTCATTGACCCACCTACCCACACACCAATCCCAAAACCCCTCCATCCCCACTTGTTATAGTTTATAACAATTGTTAATTGGCTTTACATATCCAATAATAACAATAGTTATGTGATACAGCATAATGTTAATGCATAATACCATATACCACCTATCATACATCGTACGTTAATACATACTATCAACATTATTACATGATATATTATTTCATGATATTGTGACATAATACAATATAAGACCTTGTTACACTATGCAATACAATAATACATAAGTGTAATGGCCATGCATATACAATAGTTATGCCAAATGATCGCACTCAGAGCAAGCTAGATAAAGGAGCTCGGACTCTAATACTAGAAACAGGTACATGGTTTTATAAGGAAAGGTAAAAGTGTATTTTTAAATAGACGAAATGAGCTAATAGTTCTTATGGTACTAGGCAGAGTGTTCCAGTCAGAAGGAGCTTTGAATTTAAATGCACGTCTCCCAATTTCGTTGTTAGTTCTTGGAATGAAAAAGAAGGGTTGCTGAATATGTCTTAGTGAATATGAGGGTGTGTATGGTAATAGGTCTTGTTTTAAATAAGAAGGGTAATTGAGGTGGATGCATTTAAAGATGAACTTATGTCATGAAATGTTTAGATGGATTTAAAAGGGCTTAAGGGAGTTTTAGGGCTTCAGAGTTGTTTAGAAGGGAAATAGGGGTTTAGAGGTGTTTGGAGGGCTTTACAGGGTTTTATAGTTTTAGTAGGGTTTAGATGGGTTTAGAGTGGTTTAGATGGGGTTCTGAGTGGTTTAGAGGGGTTAGAGGAATTTAGTGCGTTTCAGAGGGATTCAGAGAGATTTAGAAGGGGTTTAGAAGTTGTAAATGACATATGCATGTGACCCTTAATATAGTTATCTCATCAATACTTACCGCTCCCCATATCACAAGTATAATTACAACCTCCCCACCCACATATCGCTCTCTAGTTTCTGTGACAGACCACGCAGAGCCAGTGCTCTCTGTAATGCCACAGTATGAATAAAGAAGCAAAGTCACAGTGTGTCGATAACATTTCTTTACAGAAGTGTTTAGAGGATTTAAAAGGGTTTAAAGGGGTTTAGAGGGCTTTAGTGGTTTAAAGCTGTATAGAGGGCTTTAGATGGGTTTAGAGTGTCTAAGAGGGGTTTAGAGGCGTTAAGATGTGTTTAGGGGGTTAGAGCGGGTTTGAAGGGTTTAGATGGGGTTAAAAGAGTTTATAGGGGTTTGGAGGGGGATAGATGAGATTAGATTGGTTTAGAGGTGTTTAGACGGGGTTAGAGAGGATTAGAGGGGTTTAGAGAGGTTTAAAGGGGCGTATACGTGTTTTAAGGGGTTCAGAGGTGCTTAGTAGCTTAGAATGGCTTAGAGGGGTTTAGAGTGGTTTCGAATGATTTATAAGGATTTAGGGTTCGAAGGGTTAGAGGGGATTAGAGAGTTAGAAGGTTTTAGAGGGGGTTCGGAGGGGGTTTGGGGGGTTTAAAGGGGTTTTGAGGGGGTTTAAAGTGTTTTGGAGGGGTTTAGCCTGGTTTATAGGCTTTGAAAGATTGAGAGGTGTTAAAAGGGGTTTAGAAGTGGTGAAGGGGTAAAGGGGGTTTGAGGGGGTTGGAGCGGTTTAGATTGGTTTAGAGGGTTTAAAGGGGTTTAGAGGGCGTTGGAGGGGTTTAGAGGGGGCTGGAGGGGGTCAGTGTGGTTATGAGGTGTTTAGAGGAGGTTAGAGGGGGTTACAGGGGTGCAGGGATGTTTAACTGGGCTTAGACATGTTTAGAATCGTTCAGAGGGGCTTAGAGTGGCTTAGAACGGAATCAGAGGAGTTTCTTATGATTTAGAGGGGTTTCCAAGTGTTTCGAGGGGTTTGGAGGGTTAGAAGGGTTAAGAGGGGTGTTGTGGAGTTTTCGGGCTACAGAGTTGTTTAGAGGGCTTTAGAGGGGTTTGGAGTGGGTTAGATGGGGTTCTGAGTGATTTGGAGGGGTTTAGAGTGATTCAGAGTGGTTTAGAGGGGAAATATGGGGTTAGAGGCCTTTGGAGGGCTTTACAGGGTTTTAGAGGGGTTTAGAGTGGTTTAGATGGGGTTCTGAGTGGTTTAGAGGGGTTAGATGAGTTAGACGAGTTACAGAGGTTCTGTGCCTTTCAGAGGGATTTGGAGGGGTTTAGAAGTGTCTAGAGGGATTTAAAAGGGCTTAAGGGAGTTTTAGGGCTTCAGAGTTGTTTAGAGGGGTTTGGAGGGGGCGTGGAGGTGTTTAGAGAGGTATAGTGGTGTTAGAGGGTTATAAAGGGGTTTCAAGGGGTTTTTAATGGTTTTTAGATTAATTTATGGGAATTAAACATTAAATTCCTTCCATCTGTGGTATAAATTCATGACAGTGAGATTTAACAATCATGTTATATTGCGAATTCTTTTTTTTTAAATTTTTTTATTTTATTTTTTATTAGCAGTACAGTAAATCACATTAGGTCTGTTCTTCAGTTTTCTGTATTTTCAGCATTCTCTGAGGGCTCTGAGCTGGAGACGTTTTTTTTCATTTAAACTGCTTTTCCCTCCGTTTTAAATTGCAGCGCTTACTGATGACGTCATCAGCGCGACATCCCGGGGCTCCGGTGAGTTTTTGAATCGGTCCCGACTTCCAAACACAATTTTATCGCGAAAAATCGCGTTTCCACAGGAGCGGAGCTAAAAGTTGCGACTGCTAGCGTAGCATGGCGCAACCGGAAGTGAATGAGTGTGTGTATGTGAATGAGTGTGTGTATGTGAATGAATCTGTGTGTGTGAATGAATCTGTGTGTGAATGAGTCTGTGTGTGAATGAATGAGTGTGTGAATGAGTCTGTGTGTGTGAATGAGTGTGAATGAATCTGTGTGTGAATGAGTCTGTGTGTGTGTGTATATGAGTCTGTGTGTGTGTATATGAGTGTGTGTGTGTGAGTCTGTGTTTGTGTCTGTGTAAGATGGGGGGTGTGTGTGATGAACAAATAGTACAAATAATATAGTATTTCGTAGTTCAGAGCTTATTTGTTGTTTAATAGCGTGATGGCTGTCAGGAAGAAGCTGTTCCTCAATGTAGATGTTACAGTTTTCAGTTTAAAAAAAGTCGGACGTGACTTCCAGAAGTCGGGCATCAGTCAGTCCACAAGCTGTGAGAGTCAGTCAGTCCAAAGGCCATGAGTTAATCCCAAGGCAATGAGTCCAGAGGTCATCAGTACGTCACACGCCACCCCCCACCACCTCCACTGACATCCCCCACCTCAAGACGCTGCCCTCCGCCTGGCTATAGGATGCACTCCCTACTGAAGCCGCCCATATCCCCTGCATGAGGACACCCCCCCCCCCCCCTTCTCATCAGCTCACGAGAACCCCGTCTGAATCTGTGCCCCTCCCTTGGCTGCACGTTTGCCACCCAGAGGGCAGCGTCTTGAGGTGGGGGATGAGTCTGTGTATGTGTGTGTGAATGTGTGTGTGTGTTTGTATGAGTCTGTGTATTTGTGTGATTGAGTCTGTGTATTTGTGTGAATGAGTCTGTGTCTGTGCGTGAATGAGTCTGTGTGTGTGTATGAGTTTGTGTGTGTGTGTGAGAATGTGTGCAAATGAGTCTGAATGTGTGTGTAAATTAGTATGTGTGTATGTTGAATGATTCTGTGTGTGAGTGTGAGTCTGCGTGTGAATGAGTGTGTGTGTGTGTGTGAATGATTCTGTGTATGTGTGTGAATCAGTCTGTGTGTGTGAGTCTGTGTTGTGTGTGTGTGTGAGTCTGTGTGAGGTGGAGGGTGTGTGTGAGATCAACAAATAGTACAAATAATCTAGTCTTTCATAGTTCAGAGCTTATTTGTTATGTTTAATAGCGTGATGGTTGTTGGGAAGAAGCTGTTCCTCAATGTAGATGTTACAGTTTTCAGTTTACAAAAGTTGGACGTGACGCCAGAAGTCGGGCATCAGTCGGTCCACAAACCGTGAGTCAGTTCAAATGCCATGAGTTAATCCCAAGTCAGTGAGTCCACAGGTCATGAGTAAATCGCTCACCAACCCTCCCCCCTCCTCAAATGATATCCCCCACCTCAAGACGCTGTCCTCCGCCTGGCTATAGGATGCACCCCCGTATTGAATCCGCCCACATCCCCTGCATGAGGACACCCCCTTCTCCCTTCTCATCAGCTCACGAGAGCCCCTGCCTGAAGCTGTGCCCCTCCCTTGGCTGCATGACATTTTCCACCCCCCACCCCACTCTGACAGCCCCCACAAAAAAATGGTTTGCACAAATACTTCAGTGTTCATTAACAACTGAAATTGTCTTTAGACTACTTTTTCGACATCATGTCAGGAAAAGTTAGAGGTCAAGGTGATGTGGCTATTGCTGTAACATCCTCTGGGATAGCAGCTCCATTAATGCCTGGTGGAAGAACTACACATTCTCGATTCAAGATACCCATCCAAGTGGTCGAGGATACATTCTGCAACATGCAACAACAAAATGGACAGAATTCTTCAAGATGTCTTCAGCAACACTAAGCCTTTTGGTGGAAAGATGAAGGGAAATGTCAAAGGTTACCTGAAGGATGGAACATCGACCAAGACAGTTGTCAATAAAAATGTGCTTCATTGAATGATGACTTCTGAGATAAATTCTCAGATTTTCCTTCTTAAAATTTGACCGCTGACTTTCTGTATATTAAAATTGTGTCTTTTTATCAACAGGAAATAGTCATCAAGAGGCAGTGAGCAGCAGAACACAACAAGAGACATGACAAGTAAGAACAATAATTCTCATCTTTAACATTTAACTTGTTCGTATATTTTAAGAGTCATTCACATTTTAAACTTTAATAAATCCTTTTTGCACTTTTGATGCCTGTGTGTACATCACAATGGGAACCTAATAGGCAGGAATGGCTGCTCTGTGGGAGAGCCACTAAGAGTCATGGGGGAGGTTGTGGGGAGATGCACTGAATGTGTGGGGGTGGGAGGGGAATGGCAAGGACCATCGTGTGGAGCAGAGTGGGGGGGGGGTTGAAAGGTAGGTGGGGTGACTGAGTGAACTGCCAGCGTACCAGACGTGAGTGACTGCACTACTAGCCCAATAAGCCGTGAGTTAGTCAACTGCCACCCTCTCCCCCCCTACTCTCTCACAGACTGTCACGTGTTTTGGGCAGAATTTCAGGCAGTTTCTCAGCTGCCAGCCTGCCAGATCAGAGTGACTGTACTGCCAGGCCTCAGTGACTGAGCAGCCAGCCCTCAGTGACTCAGCCCAAAAATTCATTCGGCCCACAAACTCCATACTAGCCCTCTGGAAACCAGTACCTTCGGCCCGCAACACCCATACTAGCACAACAGAAAGCCTCCCCATTCCCCACTGGCGCAGCAATATTGGAATTGATGGAGAGGTGGAATATTGCATTGGGTGACCAGCCCTCCCGTGTGATGCTAGGACCCAACGGGTCCCACTTAGTCAAGTATCCCCTAAAATCTCTAGCCTGATCGTATGGGATGCCCTTAAGGCTTACCTTAGGGGGCAGATCATATCTTACACTGCTCAAATGAAGCGGAAATCCAATAAAGAGCGTTTAGATCTTGCTCATCAAATTGGAGAAATTGACAAGCAATATGCGCAAACTCAAAATCCAACTATTTATGAAAGACAATTGGAACTCAAAACCAAATTTGACCTATTCACTACTCACTCAATTGAACACATACTCTTAAAAAATAAAGCCATGTTTTATTTATACATATAGAGATAAAACTGACAAATTACTTGCAATTCAACTTAAAGGTGCTAAAGCGAGACAGAATATTTCCAAAATTTGCATGCCTAATGGCCAGTCCACTTCGGATCACTTGCAAATTAATGACACTTTCAGAGACTTTTATTCCCAGCTTTATACTTCAGAATCTCAACCGGATCATAAGGTAATGCATGACTTCCTGAGCAGTCTAAATATTCCCAAACTCTCATTAGATTTTAGGGAAAGATTGGATGAACCTATATTTCAGGCAGAAATAGCTTCCTCAATGCACAGGCAAATATCCGGGCCCTGACGGCTTCCCGGCTGAGTTTTAAAAAAAGTTCTCTCTACTCCTTACCCCACAGTTGTGTTCCGTTCTATCTGAATCCTGCAGACAAGGTTCTCTCCTCCATCCTTTGCCAAAGCCTGTATTACTCTTATCGCTAAAAAAGGTAAAGATCCAACTGAATGCGCCTCATGCAGACCCGTCTCCCTTCTAAACAAGGATGCTAAAATTTTATCTAAGGTTCTTGCACATAGACTAGAGAATGCCCTCCCTTCTGTTATATCTGAGGACCAAACCGGCTTTATTAAGAGCAGACATTCCTTCTTTAACATACGTCGATTATTAGATATTGTCTACTCTGCTTGAGGATGTCCCCGAGTGTGTCGTATCTATTGAAGAAAAAGCATTTGATCACGTTGAATGGGTCTATCTATGGGCTGTTCTGGACAAATTTGGTTTTGGAACAAACTTTATTTCATGGATCATGGATACTCTTATCCCACAGCCTCAGTTCGGACTAATTCCCAGTTGTTCAAGTCGCTCGACTTGCATCGTGGAACCCACCAGTGGGTGTCCTCTGAGCCCCATGCTTTTTGACGGCCATTGAATCACTTGCCATGGCCTGTCGCATTCTGTTAAACCAGATCAGACGCTAACACAGTGGTCACCCTTGTCAATGTCACTTGTCGGCCGGATAAATTCAATCACAATGACCATTTTACCAAAGTTTTTGCACCTTTTTCAGGCTTTACCGGTTTTTATCCCCAGGTCCTTCTTTGACCATCTTGACTCAGTTATTTCCTCCTATATATGAAGAGCTTCGTCTTAATAAGACCGACCTTCAAAAAAACAAGGCTGCTGGTGGCCTTGCTCTCCCAAATTTTCGCTTTTATTATTGGGCTGCTAACCTGCGCTGCCTTGCATTTTGGTCTTTCTTTCACAGCCAGCCCGATTGCCCTGACTGGTTAGCCATGGAATTACACACAGATGATAATATGTCCATACCTGCACTACTTGGTTCCTCACTTCCACTCCCCTCAATTAAATCTGTAAAAAATCCAGCGGTTAAACACTATTTGAGGATATGGTTTCAATTCAGTAAATGCTTTGGGTTGCATAACTTTTCTCTACTGAGCCTTATTGCATCAAACCACCTTTTTAAACCATCAACTCAGGACCCTGGCTTTAAAGAATGGCATAAGAAGGGTATTGTGCGCTTCAAAGACCTGCATATGGGTAACACTGTAGCATTATTTGAATAATTAAGCAACAAATTCAATCTTCCAAAGTCAGATTTTTTCCGATACCTGCAAACAAGACATTATATGTCCTATAAACTGCCCAGCTCTTTTATACCAACAGACACAACCCTTGTTGATACAGTTCCTTCTTTAAACCCCTCAGAATAGACTTGTCTCAGCTTTATATGGCAGGATGTTGGACCTAAGGCGCGCCCCCATGGACAAGCTCAAGGCAACATGTGAGGAAGACTTGGGCTCCTCTCTCTCGGAAGATACATGGAGTTCCATTCTTAAACTGGTTAATTCCACCTCTCTATGTGCTCGTCCCTGTCTGATTCAATTCAATGTGGTACATAGGGCTCATATCTCAAAAGCCAAATGATCCACTTTTTACCCTGAGGTTAGTCCATTCTGTGTTAAATGTAACATTTCTGAAGCCTCTCTTATCCATATGTATTGGTCATGCCCCAGCCTTAACAAGTTCTGGCTAGAGGTCTTTCATACATTATCCCAGGTGTTAAATATCAAATTGGAACCAAAGCCTCTAATCGCTCTTTTTGGGGTCACTGGTGAGGAGGTTAGATTAACTGCAGATAAACGCCACACTATATCTTTTGCTTCTCTTCTGGCTCGGCGAACAATCCTGCTCAGGTGGACGGAACCTACCCCGCCCACTCATACACAATGGCTGCCAGATATTATGTCCTGCCTAAAACTCGAGAAAATTAGGTACTCACTTCAACACTCAAATGGAAGGTTTCAGAAAGCGTGGGGACCTTTTTTAAATGCATTCCAGACTTTATAAATGCTTGATCATCAAGCACAGTTTAACAGTCTACCCATTCATTTATCGTGGATTATTGTTGTAACGGGCTGATATTTGCATATGCTCACTGGCACTGACTGGGGAGGGGTTATTTTTGGTAACTAATTTTTCTTTGATTGTTGTAGTCTTGTTGCATAAGCTGTTTTTTATTTATTCTTTTCGTACACTCTGTCTGTAACAAATGGACAACTTTGAACTTTGTTATGTCCTGAAAACTAAATTAAAAAGTTTTGATTTAAAAAAAAGATTGTACCATTTCACAGCTTCAGTTTTGATTGATGCTTCTAAGATGGCGTCAACTCCCATCCCAGACAGCGGGCGCCTTTCCAGTTCTCGCCAAGCCAGGGAACATTCTCTGTGACTATTGCCCGTTTCATGTTTTGGGATCCTGTCGGAAAGTTTCCACCACTTCCCATTAGAATCCCAGCCTTCAGCAGATACCAGTACAGACTTAGACTGCAGAAGTGCTAGTCTTGACTAGTCTTAGCGTAGGTTGGGCGATCGTTTCGCCGAACACCTCCGCTCAGTCCGCAATAACCAACCTGACCTCCCGGTGGCTCAGCACTTCAACTCCCCCTCCCATTCCCAATCCGACCTCTCTGTCCTGGGTCTCCTCCATTGCCAGAGTGAGCAATAGCGGAAATTGGAGGAACAGCACCTTATATTCCGCCTGGGGACCTTGCGTCCGGATGGCATTAACATTGAATTCTCCCAATTTTGCTAGCCCTTGCTGTCTCCTCCCCTTCCTTAACCCTCTAGCTGTCTCCTCCCACCCTCCCATCCGCCTGCCCTCGGGCTCCACCTCCTCCCCTTTTCCTTCCTTCTCCCCCCCACCCCCCATCAGTCTGAAGAAGGGTTTTGGCCCGAAACGTCGCCTATTTCCTTCGCTCCATAGATGCTGCAGCACCCGCTGAGTTTCTCCAGCAATTTTGTGTACCTTCTGCTAGTCTTGACTGTCTTGTGCCAAAATAATCAAAATGGAAAGCAATATAGATTTAGACCAATTCCAAAACTACAGTAGGATGAATGACAGGATTGATCATTTGTAATGACACATCAAATGTCATGAACATTAAACTACTTTCCCTGCAACAGCAGTCAACTAGGATTACTTTAACCAGGGAATGTAACCTGGTCGAAAACAAAGTACTGGAGGTACTTGACAGATCAGGCACCATCTACCCGACCACAAAGGGAATGGACAAATGCTACAATTTCCTGTTGGGACCCTTTCAGACTGATGGAGTCGGGCAGAGTAAGTGGGAAAGAGGTTGGAGCAGGAAAAAGCATGTTATGTGATTAGTGGATACAGGGGAGAGGGTGATGGGTTCTGACATTGGCTACGGGTGACAAGGAGACAAAAGGTGCAACAGATGAGAAAAGTGAAACATAAAGCTGGAGGGAGGGATACAGGTGGAAGGGGATAGAGTGAAATACGAGACCAGTTTAGGAGGTGAGCATAGAGAGGGAAGGAGCAGAGTGACCAAGGTGTTGAGGGAAGTGTTCACACCAGGGGGTGGGGGGGGGGGGAGTGCAGGGAAATAGGGGGTCCCCATCACAAGGGTGGGGGGTGGGGTGCAGGGAAAGAGGGGGTTCCCATCACCGGGTGGGGGTGTGCAGGGAAAGAGGGGGTTCCCATCACAAGGGTGGGGGGGGTGGGGTGCAGGGAAATAGGGGGTCCCCATCACCAGGGTGGGGGGTGGGGTGCAGGGAAAGAGGGGGTTCCCATCACCAGGGTGGGGGGTGGGGTGCAGGGAAAGAGGGGGTTCCCATCACCAGTATGCTGATTCCCCACTTCCATGCCACATTTCCCTTTTATCCCCTCCCATGTCCTATTCACCCATAAACCTCCCTCTGGCTTCATCTTCCACACCTCTACCCTTCTTATCCAACATGTTTGATCACTTTCACCTCTGGCCTTTGTCACTTATTCCATCCATCTGCCAACCACCCACCCCCACATGCCACGCTTCATCCCACCTCCACTCTCCATCTTTCTCCTGCTACTCCAGTCTGTAGGTTTCCAACCCAAAATGCCATCTGTCTATTTCCCCCACAGATGCTGCCTGACCTTCAGGGTTCCTCCAGCACTTCCGCTCAACATTCCAGCACCCTGAAATACAAGGATAGTGACCACAAAGCAATTAGGAAAAGACATTGTTAATCTTTGTCAAAGATTTATCCCCATTGAAACCATGAGAGGGTCGAAACAAGGCCCTTATCTTCATACCATCTCCACAAAGACTAGATTAGATAGACTTGGTTATAACAAAAAAACAGATCACTTTAATGATTGAAATCTCCTGACATCCTTGATCACACCCTCTATCACAAGCAGCACTTGGAACAACAAGTTGGCAACGCCCATCTATCACAAACCATAGAAAACTGGGGACATTAGAAGATCTCCAAAGACCTTGGCACCAACCAGAGACAAGTAGAGTGACTGTAGAGGGAAAAACAGCAACAGGCAAGAAGATTCTACATTCACCCCAAAATATCAAACGCTGGATGGACAGGGCCTGGAAAAATAATTCTAGGCCCAATGTTAAAAGGTCAGTTTATAGTCACAAGTACCAATTAAGGTACAGTGAAATTCAAATGTGTCTGCAGTACAGGGTAGAAGAATAATTGACTATTTTCATAATCAAACTGGCACAGCAACATGCCAGCTATAAAGATAACACTCCACACAAGCAGTGAACTCCCTGACTGCGTTGCCCAATGCTGTAACTCTTACTATGGGCATCAAACCCTGTGCACAAACAGGGACGTGCAGTCAGTTCAAAACATTTAGAACTTCACACAGACTCTACAACTGGGAGAAATACTTTGAATTAAATGACTTAAGTCAGACGAACAGCGATGGGGAAGGATATTCCCCCAGGTCCTAAGAACATTTGGCATCATGGGGAAGGGAATGTGTAACCACAGAAGAAACTTCCAGCAGAGTGGGGCCCAGTCTTTGGAGATACGCCGTGGAAACTGAATGTCACCCCTTCACAGGGAGAGGAACAGGAAATAGACTGTGGCAGTTCCCACTCAGACTAAACCAGATATAGATTCAGACTGACTAAAAACTACAGTAGGGTGAACAGAAGGGGCAGGATTAGTAGATTGTAAACTTGAAACAGTGTCCACAAATGTTAAACTACTTTCCCTTCGACAGACCCAACTAGGGAATATAATTAGGTCTAAAAACAAAGAGCGAGAGGTTCTCTGCATATCAGGTAGCATCTTCGTCAGCACAAAGTGAATGGACAAGCATCATTTTGATCAGAACCCTTCTTCAGATTGAAGATGTAGATAAAAGGAATGCTGAAGAGATGAGGTGAGCCAAACCCGTGCAACTGGTAGGTAGATGGGGGCACTTTTAACCTATCCATGGCCTACAGAGATGCTGCCTGACCCACTGAGTTACTCCAGCACTCTGTGAAACGTCACCTATCCATGTTCTCCAGAGATGCTGCCTGACCTGCTGAGTTACTCCAGCACTCTGTGAAACGTCGTCAACTTTATTTGTCACACAAACAAGATGTACAGGGAAATGAATGTGGCAACGCTTGCGGGATTGTGCAAAACAAAAGAATGGAACAGAACCAGTATTTACATTTTTAAAAAAAGGCACAACACAACAATAAATTAGTCCCTGGTGAGATTAGAGTTTACAGTTCTGATGGCCTGTGGGAAGAAACTCCATCTCATCCTCTCTGTTTTCACAGTGTGACAGTGTGCCTGACCGTAGCAACTGGAACTGTCCATTGCTGGGGTGGTAGGAGTCCTTCTTAAGTTGCTGGCTCTGGATCTGCACCTCCTGGTGTATAGGTCCTGCAAAGGGGAGGGAGGAATGTAGTTCCCATGGTGCGCTCGGCCGAACTCACTACTCTCTGCAGAGCCTTCCTGTCCTGGGCAGAGCTGTTCCCAAACCAGATCGAGTTGTTAGCAGACAGGATGCTTTCTACAGCCCCTTAGTAGAAGCACTGAAGGATTCTCAGAGACTCTAAATTTCCTCAGCTGCCCGAGGTGGTAAAGGGACTGCCTTGCCTTTCTCACCAATGTGGCAGCGTGTGTTGTCCATGTCAGATCTTCTGTGATGTGGACTCCCAGGTATTTAAGGTGTAGTCCAGTAAAGTGTAGTCCAGATAGCCATGGGCGTCAGTGAGTTCGTAGATGTCGGTCAGTAGTCTGTTACCTGTGATAGATAATAGACATTAGACGCCAGAGTAGGCCATTCGGTTCTTCAATGTGATCATGGCTGATCATCCCCAATCAGTACCCCGTTCCTGCCTTCTCCCCATATCCCCTGATTCCGCTATCTTTAAGAGACCTATCTAGCTCTCTCTTGAAAGTATCCAGAGAGCCAGCCTCCACCACCCCGAGGCAGAGAATTCCAGACTCACAACTCTCTGTGAGAAAAAAGTGTTTCCTCGTCTCCATTCTAAATGGCTTACCCTTTATTCTTAAACTGTGGCCCCTGGTTCTGACTCCCCCAGCATCAGGAACATGTTTCCTGCCTCTAGCGTGTCCAAGCCCATAACAATCTTATATGTTTCAATGAGATACCCTCTCATCCTTCTAAACTCCAGAGTGTACAAGCCCAGCTGCTCCATTCTTAGCATATGACAGTCCCGCCATCCCGGGAGTTAACCTTGTAAACCTACGCTACACTCCCTCAATAGCAAGAATGTCCGTACTCAAATTAGGGGACCAAAACTGTACACAATACTCCAGGTGTAGTCTCACTGGGGCTCTGTACAACTGCAGAAGGACCTCTTTGCTCGTTTTATAAAGGCCAACATGCCATTCGCTTTCTTCACTGCCTGCTGTACCTGCATGCTTACTTTCATAGACTGATGTACAAGGACCCCCCAGATCCAATTGTGCTTACCCTTTTCCCAACTTGATGCCATTTAGATAGTAATCTGCCTTCCTGTTTTGCTACCAAAGTGGATAACCTCACATTTATCCGCATTAAACTTAATCTGCCGCAACTGTTTATCATATATATTAATGATTTGGAAGACGGAATTAGGAGCAACACTGGCAAGTTTGCGGATGACACAAAGCTGGGTGGCAGTCTGAACTGTGAAGAGGATGTAAGGAGGTTGCAGGGTGACCTGGACAGGTTGAGTGAGTGGGCAGATGCGTGGCAGATGCAGTATAATATAGATAAATGTGAGTCTATCCACTTTGGTGGCAAAAACAAGGGGGCAGATTATTATCTCAATTGGGTTAGGTTAGGTAAGGGGGAGGTACAACGGGACATGGGTGGCATTGTACGCCGGTCACTGAAAGTTGGCATGCACGTCCAGCAGGCAGTGAAGAAAGCTAATGGAATGTTGGCTTTCATAACAAGAGGATTTCAGCATAGGAGTAAAGAGGTTCTTCTGCAGTTGTATAGGGCTCTGGTAAGACCACATCTGGAGTATTGTGTTCAGTTTTGGTCTCCTAATTTGAGGAAGGACATCCTTGTGATCGGTGCGTGTACGTGTGTCTGTGTACGTGTGTGTGTGTACGTGAATGAGTGTGTATACGCATACACACCCGCACCGATCGATGTTAGGCCAAGGGGGAGGCGACATGGAAATAGTCGGTTTCCCCCTTACCCCCACACACCACCCCCCACACACAAGACACACCGAGAGACATTAAAAACACACATTAAGACACACTAATAAAACAAAAAAAAAGTTGAAAAACTGAATCGCTGCTGGCAGGGCTGCCGGCTCGCAGTGCCCCCATCGAGCGGTACTGACCTCCCATTTACGAAACTGAATAAGTCACAGTCACCCAGCACGGAAACAGGCCCTTCCTTCAGCCCAACTTGCCCACACCGGCCAACATGTTTCATCTACACATCACCCAGCACGGAAACAGGCCCTTTCTTCAGCCCAACTTGCGCACATTGGCCAACATGCCCCATCACAGAAACAGGCCTTCAGCCCAACTTCGAGGGAGCGCCGTTGCGTATGGCTGCTCTGCCTGCAGCTGTCTGTCCTTTTCACCCTTTTTTTTTGTTTTTAGTGTCTTAAAAGTTTTTTGTTTTGAAGGTCTAGTCTTTTGTGTGGGGGGGGGGGGGGGGGGGGGAAGGGGGGGGAAACTGTATTTCTCGGTCCCTACTTGGTCGGAGTTGCGGCTTTCCTCCGAGCCGCGTCTTCGACCCTTTCTCGCGGCCTACCAATGGGCCTGGAGCATCCTTTCCTGCCGGGACCGGCCAGATCTTCAGCTTCGGCAGCGGCACAGCGCTGAAGCAACATCACGGAGCAGGCGATGCCTTACCCAGGTCGCCGTGTGACATCCGGCGAGAGGGCCTGTAACATTGTGCCGCCGCTGCGGCGACTGCGGAGGCCTAATAGGCCCAACCATGGGTGAACAAGAGGAAGTGGACTGGACTTTGTTGCCGTTCCTCACAGTGGGAACATGTTGGGGGGTTTTTATGTTAAATTCTTTAATGTTGTTTTATTTTTATTGGTCTGCTGCAGATGGCTCGGAAAACATGGCTGCTGGAGGTGAGAGTGAACGCTGGCGGGATTGGCTGCCGTTGCTCTCTTTCCGAATTGTGTATTGTTGCTGTATATGTTGTTTTTGTTTCATGCTTGTATTAATTGTAAGGTGTCCTTGAGAATCCTGAAAGAACCCATAAATAAAATGCATTATTATTATTAACTTGCCCACACCGGCCAATATGCCCCATCTACACTAGTCACCCAGCACTGAAACAGGTCCTTCAGCCCAACGTATCTCTGGATAGAAGGAATGGCTGTCGAGACTGAAGAGGGTTTCGACCCAAAATGTTACCCATTCCATCCAACATATTTGTGTCCACCATAAACAGAGCCATGTCGTGATGTGCCAGCAGGCTGGAGGAGCGAGCAAAGGCCTTGCCACAAAGCGGGCAGGTGAATGGGTACTGGCCGGTGTGGACTCGCCGGTGATCCAGCATGTGGTCAAGGCGGGTAAAGCCCTTACCACAGGACGGGCAGGGGGAGGGACTCTCACCACTGTGGTTGAGATTTTTGATTGGAGAAAGGCTAACTTTGAGGAGATGCGAAAGGATTTAAAAGGAATAAATTGGGACATTTTGTTTTATGGGAAAAATGTGGAAGAGAAATGGAGGACATTTAAAGTTGAAATTTTAAGAGTACAGAAACTTTGTGTCCTGTTCGGTTGAAAGGAAATAGTAAAAATTGAAAAGAGCCAAAGGGTTTCTACAGCTATATTAATAGCAAAAGGATAACGAGGGGGTAAAATTGGTCCATTAGAGAGTGGACAGCTATCTGCAGAGCCAAAAGAGATGGGGGAGATATTGAACAATTTATTTTCTTCGGTATTCACCAAGGAGAAGGATATTGAATTATGTGAGGTAAGGAAAACAAGTAGAGTAGCTATGGATACTATGAGATTCAAAGAAAAAGAAGTACTGACAATTTTGAAAAATATAAAAGTGGATAAGTCTCCAGGTCCTGACAGGATATTCCCTAGGACATTGAGGGAAGTTAGTGTAGAAATAGCAGGGGCTATGACAGAAATATTTCAAATGTCATTAGAAACAGGAATAGTGCCAGAAGATTGGCGTACTGCGTATGTTGTTCCATTGTTTAAAAAAGGTTCTAAGAGTAAACCTAGCAATTATAGACCTGTTAGTTTGACGTAAGTGGTGGGCAAATTAATGGAAAGGATACTTAGAGATAATATATATAAGCGTCTGGATAAACAGGGTCTGATTAGGAACAGTCAACATGGATTTGTGCCTGGAAGGTCATGCTTGACTATTCTTCTTGAATTTTTTGAAGAGGTTACTCGGGAAATTGATGAGGGTAAAGCAGTGGATGTTGTATATATGGACTTCAGTACGGCCTTTGACAAGGTTCCTCATGGAAGGTTGGTTAAGAAGGTTCAATTGTTGGGTATTAATGGTGGAGTAGTAAGATGGATTCAACAGTGGCTGAATGGGAGATTCTAGAGAGTAATGGTGGATGGCTGTTTGTCAGGTTGGAGGCCAGTGACTAGTGGGGTGCCACAGGGATCTGTGTTGGGTCCACTGTTGTTTGTCATGTACATCAATGATCTGGATGATGATGTGGTAAATTGGATTAGTAAGTATGCAGATGATACTAAGATAAGTGGGGTTGTGGATAATGAAGTAGATTTTCAAAGTCTACAGAGAGATTTATGCCAGTTGGAAGAGTGGGCTGAAAGATGGCAGATGGAGTTTAATGCTGATAAGTGTGAGGTGCTACATCTTGGCAGGACAAATCAAAATAGGACATACATGGTAAATGGTAGGGAATTGAAGAATGCAGTTGAACAGAGGGATCTAGGAATAACTGTGCACATTTCCCTGAAGGTGGAATCTCATGTAGATAGGGTGGTAAAGAAAGCTTTTGGTGTGCTGGCCTTTATAAATCAGAGCATTGAGTATAGAAGTTGGGATGTAATGTTAAAATTGTACAAGGCATTGGTGAGGCCAATTCTGGAGTATGGTGCACAATTTTGGTTGCCTAATTATAGGAAGGATGTCAACAAAATAGAGAGAGTACAGAGGTGATTTACTAGAATGTTGCCTGGGTTTCAGCAACTAGGTTACAGAGAAAGGTTACACAAGTTAGGTCTTTATCCTTTGGAGTATTAAGGGGGGACTTGATAGAGGTCTTTAAAATGATGAGAGGAATAGACAGAGTTGACGTGGATAAGCTTTTCCCACTGAGAGTAGGGAAGATTCAAACAAGAGGACATGACTTGAGAATTAAGGGACAGAAGTTTAGGGGTAACATGAGGGGGATCTTCTTTACTCAGAGAGTGGTAGCTGTGTGGAATGAGCTTCCAGTGAAGGTGGTGGTTCGATTTTATCATTTAAAAATAAATTGGATAGTTATATGGACTGGAAAGGAATGGAGGGTTATGGTCTGAGTGCAGGTATATGGGACTAGGGGAGAATACGTGTTCGGCACGGACTAGAAGGGCCGAGATGGCCCATTTCCATGCTGTAATTGTTACATGGTTATATGGTATGCCACAGGCTGGACATGTGGGTGAAACCCTTGCCACACTCAGCACACACTAAGCGTCTCTCTCCAGTGGGTAGCTGCTGGTGCTCCCGCAGCCTCCGTGCTCTCTTGACACATTTGCCGCAGTGGGAGCAGCTGTTCACCGGCAGCAACCCCCATGAGCTGTCATATGCCTCACCGCAGTACGGGCAGTGTCGGGGTGGCCACTAGTGTGCACACGCTGGTGAGACAGGGCGTGGGAGGCCATGGAAAAGCGTTCTCCACACACCGGACGGAACGGTTGCCGACATGCAGCTGCTGGTGGGACAGCAGGCTGGAGGAGCTGATGAAGCCCTTGCCGCACTGGGCGCAGATGAAGGGGCGCTCCCCGGTGTGGGTATGCTGGTGCCTCAACAGGTGGCTGGAGCGGGTGAAGCCGTTGCCGCACTGGCCGCAGATGAAGGGGCGCTCGTCGGTGTGGGTGTGCTGGTGCCTCAGCAGGTGGCTGGAGCGGGTGAAGCCCTTGCCACAGTCACTGCAGGTGTAGGGGCGCTCCCCGGTGTGCAGGCGCCTGTGCACCTTCAGGTCCGTGGGCCACTTGAAGCTTTTGCCGCAGACAGAGCAGGTGAAGGGCCGCTCACAGCTGTGCACCCGCCGGTGATCCCTCAGCCCCGCCGACTGGGCAAAGCTCTTGCCGCAGGTGGAGCAACCATAGGGCTTCTCACCCGTGTGCAAACGCCGGTGGGACTTCAGGTCCTTCGCCGTCTTGAAGCGCTTGCTGCACTCGGAGCAGTCGAAGGGGCGTTCTCCCGTGTGCACCCGCCGGTGGGTCTCCAGCCGGCTCGGGTGCTGCCAGGCCTTGCCACACATGTCGCACTCATAACGCTTCTCTTTGTTGTGCCCTATTATGTGGTCCTCCATCGAAGCTCAGCCCCTCGAAGCTCAGCACGAGCCGGGGGGGTAATCTGCACCCTGGCTGCCCTCAATGGCCGCTCACGTCCCCATCTCTCCATCCACAGCAACGGCTCCTAAATCCTGCAGGAGGGGAACACAGAGGGTCAACCAGCTGGCAAACAGGACATTACTAACACATGAACATTACTAGTGTTTGGGGATCATGACAGAAGCCTCCTCGTGGTGATCCATGGAAGCGACAACGCGATACACTTTGTGACACATCGGGCTACAATTCTGTCAACATGTTGGACGACGACAGAAGCCAACAGTGAGCTCCATCGTCTAACACACGATCAAATTAGTGCTTGAACGGGGGGAGGGGGAAGTGGGTGAGGGGTGAGGGGGGGGGGGGGGGGGGGGGGTCAGGGAGATGGGGGAGAAATCGCCCATTCACACGCAGCCGCAAGAGCAACAAATGCACTATCCCGTGTAGAGCAGGGAAAGATTATGTTGTAGAATGCCTGGGGTAGCACGGGAAGAACAACTACCGACGCTGACCGTGTGGAGCTTGCATGAACCCTCCACCATGTGGTGTAGAGCCGACCATGCCGTGGCAATGTGCGGCTCCGATTGGCGGAGAGCGCTGTCTGCCCGAGAGGTTGGGCAACGGATCAACCAATAGGACGCGGCCACCTGCGGCAGAAGCGGCTCCGATTGGTCGGACACAAGGAGGGGGCGGTACCTGGTCTGTGACATCAACTCAGGAAACGCAGGACGCTGCCCGTCAGTGGGGGGAGGGGCGGGGCATGCTCCCATTGGCTGCTGGTGCTGTGCATCAGTGAGGGGGAGGGAGGGGGCAGGACCTGCTCCCATTGACTGCTGGCACTGCCCATCAATGAGGGGAGGGGGAGGGACCTGCTCCGATTGGCCGCTGGCACTGCCCATCAGTGGGGGGGGGGTGGGGGGGGGGGGAAAGGGAGGGGGGGGCGGGACCTGACCATCAGTCACGTGATGCAGGCCAAAGGGATAAGGCCTCCTCTCAGCGCCGGGAGCTCAGGTGGGAACAGCCGCTGCCGCTCGACCCTCGCGTCCTTTCCCCACTCCCTCCTCCCTTCCCGAAGGCGATCCTGTGGCCGGCAACCCGAGGCGTGGGGGTGAATGTTAGGTCTGGGCGCCTTCTGGTCCTCCGACTGTTGCACCCCCTGGCGGCGGGAGGCCGCGGTGCAACGCCTCTGGTCCTCCGACTGTGGCTCCCCCCTGGGGGCGAGAGGTCGCGACAAACCGTCTTTGTATCTCTGTCCATTGAAGGGCTTGTTACAGCACCTCTAGTTCTCCCAGTGCAGCGCCCTACTGGGAGCGGGAGGCCGCACTGCAGCTTCTCTGGTCATCCGAGTGCAGTGCCACCCTGGCAGTGGGAGGCCATTGTGCAGCACCCCCTCGCTCACCCCCCTTTCACGCACTAGTAATGTCCTGTTTGCCAGCTTGTTGACCCTCTGTGTTACCCTTCTGCAGGGTTTAGGAGCCGTTGCTGTAGATGGAGAGACGGGGACGTGAGCGGCCATTAAGGGCGGCCAGGATGCCGGGGAGCCGCACCCCCATCTGCTCGGTGTGATGGGTGAGCTTCGAGGGGCTGACCTTCGAGGGGCTGAGGTTCGATAGAGGACCACATGGCGGGGCACTACAAGGAGAAGTGTTATGAGTGCGACTTGTGTGCCAAGGCCTGGCAGCACCTGAGCCTGTTGGAGATTCACGGGCGCACACGGGTGAGAAGCCCAATGGCTGCTCCACCTGCAGCAAGAGCTTTGCCCGGTTGTCGAGGCTGCTGTATCACTGGCAGGTGCACAGCAGTGAGCGGTCCTTCACCTGCTCCGACTGCAGCAAAGGCTACAAGTCATCCATGCACCAGAAGGTGCACAGGCGTCTGCACACTGGGGAGCGGCCTTCACCTGCAGCAACTGCTTCACCCTCTGCACCAGCCTGCTAGTGCAACAGCGCCCCAACACCGGCAAGCGCCCCAACACCCGCACCCAGTGCTGCAATGGATTCACTCGCTCAGCCTATCTGCTATCCCACCAGCGGGTTCACACCAGCCACTGTCCCTTCCCCAGCCCGGTTTGTGGAGAGCGTTTTTTGCCATGGCAGTTACTCACTGGAGAGAGACCCTTTGTGTGCGCTGAATGTGGCAAGGGTTTCACCCGCAGGTCCAGCCTGTGGCAGCACCGGCGTACCCACAGCGGTGAGTGTCCCTTTCCCTGCCCGTCCTGTGGTAAGGGCTTCACCCGCATTGACCACCTGCTAGAGCTGTCAGTCCACACCCGCGCGCCTTTACCTGCCCGCTGTATGGCAAGGCCTTTGCCCGCCCCTCCAGCCTGCGTGGATAAGCGCTGTTCAGTTAGACACAAAATGCTGGAAGGAATGGGTAATGTATCAGGTCGAGACTCTCTTCAGTCTCCACTCAAAATGTCACCATTCCTTCTCTCCAGGAGCTGGAGTAACTCTTGCTTCTTGGTTTCCTGGTCCTCCAAAAATATTCCAAATGGAATTTAAAGAGTGAACCCACCACTACCAAACTCCAAACTCTGAACAATAACAGCCTATTGCACTTTATTTGTTTATTTATTGTGTATATATATGGTCTATTGTATATAGACACACTGAACTTTTATCTCCTGTTCTGTATTATGTTCACATATTCTGTTGTGCTGCAGCAAGCAAGAATTTCATTGTCCAATCTGAGACACATGACAATAAAACTCTCTTGACTTGACCTGGACTTAAGCACAAAAGCCACCTTAAATTTAGTTGTATCTGGACTATTCCATGCTTTAATTGTGCGGGGGAACTCCAGGGAGCAGCCAGCATCTTCAAATAGAAGAAATTGGGTGGTGTTTTGGGTAGAGACCCTTCTTTAGATTTCCTCTTAGATTCAATACAAGCCGGAAACAGGCCCTTCGGCCCAGCATGTCCACGCCGACCACCTGTACATTAGTTCTACCAAACACATTAGTGACGTAAGTCAACAGTGTTTTATTCTCTCACGTCCCTGTTATAACAATGAAATCCTTTCTTGCAGCAGCACAACAGAATATGTAAACATAACAGGTGCACAACCTTTTATCTGAAGATCCAAATAACGAAAACCTCCGAATAGCGGACATTTTTTCGGTCCTTGAAGAAAGGTCCTTGAAAACGTTCACCGAGAGCGGCCCGCAGAGGTGACAGCGGAACCTCCGGTCGGTCCTCGAAGAAAGGGGAATTAAATCCCCATTCACAAAAGAGAAGGTGAGGGTATATTGTGCGGGAGGGTTAATAATTGACAATATGCTGCTACCTGCCCGCTGAGTTAAAAAGTTCCCACGATAGACTCACAATACACAGTGTATCGTGAGTCTTGCGTGGGAACTTTTTAACTCAGCGGGCAGGGAGCAGCAGATTGTCGCTCCCTTCAGTTTCACCCCACCTACACCCCTCTGCTTCCCGGCCATGTGTGTGACCCCTTCCCTCCCCTCTCCAGCTCCCCGCCCATTGCACCGGCGCGGGGGCTTTGCACTGTCTTCACGTCGTCGATGCCAGCATACAATGCCAGTCACCGGAGACGTCAGGACCAACGGGACACCGACCCCCAGGCGCACTGCAAGCACGGAGATCCCAGAGACCCACAGCCAGCAGCATCCCAGCCCCGTTCCAACTCCAGAAGAAAACTGCAAACTGGCCGGAGACGTCAGTACCACCAGAAGCCGCTCCCCAATGGGCCGCCACGGCGACAAGTGGCAGTTCGCCCACAGCCCGAGCTGCGCCCCCTCATCGGGACACCGACCCCCAGGCCCACTGCAAGCACGGAGATCCCAGATCAGCAACTCCAGCCCAGCCCCGCTCCAACTCCAGAGGAACACGCTCCGCGTAGGGGCAGAAGCTGATGGTGTGCAAGGTACGTCTTGTTCTTGCGGTGGCGCAACTAGGGCTGTGGGCGAACTGCCACTTGTCGCCGTAGCGGCCCATCGGGGAGCGGATTCCTCTGGAGTTGGAGGGGGAGGGGGAGGGGGATACTGTGCTGTTTGATCGCCCCCTGCTATCCCAGGGACAGGGAGACAGGACGTTTACCGAGGGCGGCCCGCAGAGGTGACAGCGGAACCTCCGGTCGGTCCTCAAAGAAAGGGGAACTAAATCCCCTTCATAAAAGAGAAGTGGAGGGTATATTGCCCGGTAGGGTATATCGCCTACCTGGAAGAAACCGGACATTTTTTCCAGGATGTCGTCTGCACACCAAAGCTCACCAAAGCTCACGTTTGGCGCCAAACGCACGTCGCCTCTGCTGCACACGGATATAAGAGTGTGAAAATGTCGCCTTAGGCCGCCTAAGGGCATGTAGGCCCGCTAGGGTAACATGAGTGCGAGAGGTGATTCAATGCTGCGGTAACATTTACAAATTCAGGAATTCATTCAACACACTGCATTTCATACAGACATTTATTCTGCAAGAAAAAACTACATTGAAGACTCAAACTCGCGACCGAGGAACTGCCGGGATCAAGGCGCAAACTCGCGACCTTGCGGATATGAGCCGAGCACTCTTCCACTGAGCCAGCCATTAAAATCTACGCTAAAAAATTTCCAATCCGAAGGCCGGCAAATTCCAAATTACGAAAAGTGTCTGGTACCAAGGCTTTCGGATAAAAGGTTGTGCACCTGTACTCAGTAAACAATGTTATAAATGAAAAAACAAAATGGTGTATATTTATATATGAATATATAACTATATATATATATATATAAATCTATCTATCTATCTATCTATCTATCTATCTATCTATCTATCTATCTATAAAACTATATCTATCTATCTATAAAACTATATCTATCTATCTATCTATCTATCTATCTATCTATCTATATCTATATCTATATATATATTATATATATAGATATAGAGTCTGAAAAGGGTCTCTGCACACCTTTGTTGAAGGAAATATCAACACCCGGAAAAAACCCATGCAACCAAAACGAAATGGAGCAAACTCCATACAGACAGCACCCATATTCAGGATCAATTCTGGGTGCCTTGCAATTTTAGGCAGCAACTTTATGGCCAATGTACTGCCCATAGTCTTGAACTGAATTAAAACATACAGTAACTGTAAAGGGGTACATAGCTTGACTTTATAATAATAATAATACATTTTATTTTCAGGCGCCTTTCAAATCTCAAGGTCACCTTACAAAGATTAACAGAAGAGAAAAAAACATATAGTCGGAGAAAAATAAATAATGACATCATCAATACACAAATTAAAGATAGAAATCGCTCCAAAGACACAAAATCAAAAAATCAAAAAAAACACAATGTGAAGACTTAGAGATTTAAGACTGAAAATGGAGTTTCTTTTTTTTAGTAACCAAAGTTATCAACGTATAATTTTTTGTGTGTTGGAAAATAAAATATAGTGGCACAGCTGATGGACTTGCTGCCTCACATGCCAGAGATCTGTGTTCGATCCTGTCCTCGGGCACTGTCTATGTTGAATTTGCACATTCTCCCTACAAGCATGTAGGTTTCCACCCACATTGAAAAGATGCATTGGCTTTGAAGCTTAAGTTGTCTCACTAAACTTGTCCCTTATGTGGAGAGTGGGTGAGGAAAGTAGGATAACAGAACTTGTGTGAATAGGTAGACAAAAATGCTGGAGAAACTCAGCGTGTGAGGCCGCATCTATGGAGCGAAGGAAATAGGCGATGTTTCGGGTCGAAACCCTTTTTCAGACTGATGTGAGGGTGGTGGGGGAGGCGGGAAGAGGAAAGGAAGAGGCGGATGCAGTGGGCTGAGGGAGAGCTGGGAAGCGAAGGAGAAAGCAGGGACTACCTGAAATTGGAGGTCAATCTTCATACCACTAGGGTGTAGACTACCCAAGCGAAATATGAGGTGATGTTTCTCCAATTTACAGTGGGCCTCACTCTGGCCATGGAGGGGGCCCAGGCCAGAAAGGCCAGATTCGGAATGGGAGGGGAGTTGAAGTGCTGAGCCACTGGGAGATCAGGTTGGTTATTGCGAACTAAGTGGAGGTGTTGTGCGAAGCGATCGCCAAGCCTGCGCTTAGTCTCACCGAGGTTGATCATACGCTGAATAACCCAACCCCATTTTTGTTTGGAAGAGGAAAGAAAGAATCGAAATGCATTCATTGCAACGTGCAAAGAGACGAGATACTGTATTATAATTTTGCTGCATGCCATTGTTGTATATATCATGTCTTGATTGATGAATATGTTTAGTTTGTGACTTTATTTGAAGTAGAAATAATATGACCATAATTCCGACGTAACTACACACTTCGTCCGAGCAATTATCGCACGTGTCATGCAAGCCGTCTTAAAAGGATTTGAGTGTAGGAGCAGGGAGGTTCTACTGCAGTTGTACAGGGTCTTGGTGAGACCACACCTGGAGTATTGCGTACAGTTTTGGTCTCCAAATCTGGGGAAGGACATTATTGCCATAGAGGGAGTGCGGAGAAGGTTCACCAGACTGATTCCTGGGATGTCAGGACTGTCTTATGAAGAAAGACTGGATAGATTTGGTTTATACTCTCTAGAATTTAGGAGATTGAGAGGGGATCTTATAGAGACTTACAAAATTCTTAAGGGGTTGGACAGGCTAGATGCAGGAAGATTGCTCCCGATGTTGGGGAAGTCCAGGACAAGGGGTCACAGCTTAGGGATAAGGGGGAAATCCTTTAAAACCGAGATGAGAAGAACCTTTTTCCACACAGAGAGTGGTGAATCTCTGGAACTCTCTGCCACAGAGGGTAGTCGAGGCCAGTTCATTGGCTATATTTAAGAGGGAGTTAGATGTGGCCCTTGTGAATAAGGGGATCAGAGAGTATGGAGAGAAGGCAGTTACGGGATACTGAATTAGATGATCAGCCATGATCATATTGAATGGCGGTGCAGGCTCGAAGGGCCGAATGGCCTACTCCTGCACCTAATTTCTATGTTTCTATACTAACCACTCCCCATATCACAAGTTATAGTAACAACCTCCCCACCCACATATCGCTCTCTAGTTTCTGTGACAGACCACGTAGAGCCAGTGCTCTCTGTAATGCCACAGTATGAATAAAGAAGTAAAGTCACAGTGTGTCGATGACATTTCTTTACAGAAGTGTTTAGAGGATTTAAAAGGGTTTAAAGGGGTTTAGAGGGCTTTAGTGGTTTAAAGCTGTATAGAGGGCTTTAGATGGGTTTAGAGTGTCTAAGAGGGGTTTAGAGGCGTTAAGATGTGTTTAGATGGGTAGAGGGGGTTAGAGCGGGTTTGAAGGGTTTAGATGGGGTTAAAATGGTTTATAGGGATTTGGAGGGGGATAGAGGAGATTAGATTGGTTTAGAGGTGTTTAGACGGGGTTAGAGAGGATTAGAGGGGTTTAGAGAGGTTTAAAGGGGCATATACGTGTTTTAAGGGGTTCAGAGGTGCTTAGTAGCTTAGAATGGCTTAGAGGGGTTTAGAGTGATTTCGAATGATTTATAAGGATTTAGGGTTCGAAGGGTTTTGCACGTGTCATGCAAGCCGTCTTAAAAGGATTTGAGTGTAGGAGCAGGGAGGTTCTACTGCAGTTGTACAGGGTCTTGGTGAGACCACACCTGGAGTATTACGTACAGTTTTGGTCTCCAAATCTGAGGAAGGACATTATTGCCATAGAGGGAGTGCAGAGAAGGTTCACCAGACTGATTCCTGGGATGTCAGGACTGTCTTATGAAGAAAGACTGGATAGACTTGGTTTATACTCTCTAGAATTTAGGAGATTGAGAGGGGATCTTATAGAAACTTACAAAATTCTTAAGAGGTTATACAGGCTAGATGCAGGAAGATTGCTCCCGATGTAGGGGAGGTCCAGGACAAGGGGTCACAGCTTAAGGATAAGGGGGAAATCCTTTAAAACCGAGATGAGAAGAACTTTTTTCACACAGAGAGTGGTGAATCTCTGGAACTCTCTGCCACAGAGGGTAGTCGATGCCAGTTCATTGGCTATATTTAAGAGGGAGTTAGATGTGGTCCTTGTGGCTAAGGAGATCAGAGGGTATGGAGAGAAGGAAGGTACGGGATACTGAGTTGGATGATCAGCCATGATATTGAATGGATCGAAGGGCCGAATGGCCTACTCCTGCACCTAATTTCTATGTTTCTAAATGACCACCTAAACTGTCATTTGGCAACCTAAAAAGCTGCCAAGGTTGCCCGGCTGCCAACAGGGGAAAAAAAGTTAAGTGAGAACCCTGTTAACTTCCGATTTTCCTAACCTGACACCATTCAGATAATAGATTGCTGGAGTGCTCTAATTTTGCCTACTAATCTCCTATTTGGGACCTTATCAAAGGCTTATTGAAAATCCAGGTACACTTCATCCATTGTGAAGACAGATCCAAAGCACCTGTTCAACTCATCTGCCATTTCCTTGTTCCCCATAATAAATTCACCTATTTCTGTCTTCAACGGACAGTCTTAACTAATTTTTTCCTCTTCACATACCTAAAGAAGCTTTTACTATCCTCCTTTATATTTTTGGCTAGCTTACCTTCGTACCTCATCTTTTCTTCCCATATTGCCTTTTTCAGTTATCTTCTGTTGCTCTCTAAAAGTTACCCAATTCTCTGGATTCCCATTCATCTTTGCTATGTGATAGTTCTTCTCTTTTACCGACCCCACCGTCAGCCACGGTAGCCTCTTACTCCCCTTGGAATCTTTCTTCCTCTTTGGAATGAACTGATCCTGCACCTTCTGTATTATTCCCAGAAATACCTGGCATTGTTGTTCCACTGTCATCCCTGCTAGGGTCTCTTTCCAGTCAACTTTGGCCAGCTCCTCCCTCATGGCTCCATAGTCCCCTTTGGTCAACTGTAACACTGACAACTCCGATTTACTCTTCTCCCTCTCCAATTGTAGATTAAAACATCATATTATGGTCACTACCTCCTAATGGCGCCTTAATCTCAAGTACCTTTATCAAATCCAGTTCATTACATAACATTAAATCCAGAATTGCCTTCTCCCTGGCAAGCTCCAATACAAGCTGCTCTAAGAATCCATCTCGGAGGTACTCGACAAACTCCCGTTCTTGAGGCCCAGTACCAACCCTATTTTCCCAGTCTACCTACATGTTGAAATCTCCCATAACAACCACAGCATTACCTTTACAAAATGCAAATTTTAACTCTTGATTCAACTTGCGCCCTATAGGGAGGGTTGCACGAAAGGTCACTGGGTCAGAGGCTTGACGCACGGAGCCGCTAAATCCATCTGGACGACATCCGTCACTTCCGGTATATGTTATTAATGCTAAAAATGCGTACTTTCCTACCTGTTAAAAAAAGGCAAAAGTTTGAGTTTTTGCGCTGAAAAAAATTGTGGTAGTCGGGGTAAGCGTGAGAGACATGTACCAAACTTTAGAATTCCAAAAGTGAAGCGAAATGAAGGTATAGAGAAGCGAGAACTGAAGGGACAACAGCTACTAAAGTGCTTGATAAATATTGGCCGTGCAGATATCGGAATTAAAAATATTGGGAATTATCGCATTTGCTCACTGCATTTCATCAGGTAAGGCATTATTTGTGTTTTTTCTTGATTCCTTTGGTATCTAAAAAATCTCAGAAGTGATAAATCCGGCTCTACATTTTCCTTCAGAAGCGTTTTTATTTTGTACGTAAAAATCCACGGGAACTATGGGCGATTTAAAAAAATTACAGCCAGATCTATCACTTCTGAAACTTTTTAGATGCCAAAGGAATCAAGAAAAAAACACCTTAGTTGATGAAATGCAGTGAGCAAACGGCCAATGTTCACCAAGCTGTCTGTTGTTGTCCCTTCAGCTTTCGCTTCTATCCACCGTCATTTCTCCTCACTTTTGGAATTCTGAAGTAGGCTAAATGTCTCACACGTTTATCCCGATTTCCATAATTATTTACAGGCAAAAATTGACAATTTCAGCGGGTTTTAATGGGCCCGCTACGCTGGAAACAATGGTAAGTGCCTACCTGCAGTTCATCGCGTGTAATCCATTTGGAGTAGCGTAGCAACAGTACGGGTCATGGGTCGTGACCCGACTGCCGTGAAACCTCCCTATATCCAGGCTACTGTTTCAGGCTAATCTACCCTGTAGATTAGTTCCATTAGGGTCTTTTTACCCTTACAATTCCTTAGTTCTTTCCATACTGACTCCACATCTCCTGTTTCAATGTCACCCCTTGCAAGGGTCTGCCCTTTTACTGGGACGTATAACCCCTGAATATTCAGTTCCCAGCCCTGGCCCTCTTGCAGACATGTCTCTGTAATTCCCACCACATCATACTTGCCAATTTCTAACTGAGCCTCAAGCTCATCCACTTTATTTCTTATAATTCGTGCATTCATTACTCCTCTCACCTTTCACATCCATTCCTATTTCACTTGGCCATACTCTCCTACCCGTTCCTCAACTTTCTGCCCCGTAAATTCTGGTGAATTTATTAACTTTTCCTGTACTCGCTTTCCCTTTAACTCCATTCTTACAACGCGTCCTCCCCCCACCAGGGGGAGCTACAATCCGACGACCAAAGCCGATTCAATTGACAAGGGTCGCTGCAGACAGAAACAAAGGCTGTGCGCCACGGCGGGACGCTACAGTCAGAGGACCAGTGGCGCTGCACCGCGGACTCCCGCCGCCAGGGGGCGCTGCAGTCGGAGGCCCAGTTGCGCTGTACCGCGGCCTCCCGCCGCCAGGGGCGCGCTATACACCAAAGATCGTCCCTCTAGGATCTTTGCTATACACGGAGGACCAGAGGGTGCTTCCTCACTCACAGACATCTCTCTCTCCTTCCCCGCCCGCACGCCTCGGGCTCCGGCTCCTCGGGTCGCCGGCCGCAGGATCGCCGTGGGGAAGGGAGGAGGAGGAGGTGGGGAAAGGACGCGGGGCCGAGCGGCGGCGGTGACTGTTCCCACCTGAGCTCCCGTTGCTCCTTCCGTCAGCCGCCGCGACCAAAGATCTGCTATAGGATCCAAATAGGATCCTTGGCGGCGACCCCGCCTCACGTGATCAGAATCACGTCACCGACCCGCCTCACGTGATCAGAAGCAAAGATCTATAAGATCTTTGATCAGAAGCACTGCCCCGGCCATCGCCGCTTATCACCGCGTCCTATTGGTCGAGCTGTCGTCCCGCCCCTCGGACAGACAGCACCGTCCGCCAATCGGAGCCGTCCTCCTATCGCCACGACCCCGCCCCCCAGGCTCCTACCGGGGGGCGGGGCTGGGGGACCCATCACAGCAGCTGCAGACAAAGGCTCCTCTAGGATCTTTGGTCTGAAGAAGGCTCTCGCCCAGAAACGTCACCCGTTCCTCCTCCCCACTGACGCACTTACTCCAGTAACAAAGATGGCCGACCAACCTGCATAACGCACAAGATGAGGTCACAGTAGCCGCCCAAAACAAACATGGCCGTTCACAGGTGGCCGTCCGGGACGTCACGTCACGGCTCGGGTCCTCTCCCCTCAGTGCGCATGCGGGGCCACTATCAAAGATGGCGGCGACCAGTTTTGGGCCGGCGGTCTGCCAGGACCTGCGGTGCATGTCGGGTCGGGCCACGTCGGGGCCGGGTCGGGTGACGGAGGAGCGAGATGAAGTTGCTCAGCAAAATGATCGAGCGGGACGACTCGGGGTGACCGTCTAACAACCCCCCCTCTCTTCCCCCCCACCCCTCTCCCCCCTCTCTCTCCCCCCATCTCTCTCTCCCCACTCTCTCTCCCCCTCCCTCCCCTCCCTCTCTCGCTCCCTCTCTCCCTCTCTCTCCCACTCTCTCCTCTCTCTCCCTCTCCTCTACAAATACTTTAATACTTTATAAACTAATCTAAATTCTCTCTCCCCCCTCTCTCTCCCCCCTCTCTCTCACCTGGAACGACTGCTTGGGTCCTTGAATGGAGTCGAGGGGGGAGGAGAAGGGACAGGTGTTGCATCTCTCTCTCTCCCTCTCTCCCCATCTCTCTCTCTCCCCCCTCCTCTCTCCCCCCCTTCCCCCCTTCTCCCATCTCTCTCCCCCCCCCCCCTTTCTCATCCACCCTCACCCTGTCTTTCTGCCTTCCCATCAATTCCCATTTCCTCTCACCCCCGCCCCCTTCTGACCCTCTCTCCTCTCTCTGTAGACAAGTCACCCTGATGCCGGAAGAGGCAGAGGACATGTGGCACACGTACAACCTGTTGCAAGTCAACGACAGTCTCAGAGCGTCTACCATCAGGTGTGGTGGGGTTTGTGGGGGGCTTGGTGTGTGGTGTGAGAAGGAGAGCTGTGTACATGCTCTTTCCCTCCTCTCCCCCCCTCTCTTCCTCTTCCCCTCATCCCTCCCCCAGCCTCTTCCTGCAGCTAATACGCTCTGATCCGGGCAGCATTCTGGTAAACCTCCTCTGCACCTTCTCTAAAGCCCCCGCATCCTTCCTGTGATGGGGCGACCAGAACTGTGGGTATTACTTCAAATGCAACCTAACTAAAGTCCTATATATCTGGGAGTGGTACAGCACAGGAACAGGCCCTTTGGCGTACAATGCCCATACTGTCGGCTTACAACTTGGTTTGGAGACAGTTCTGCCCTAGACTGCAAGAAATCGCAGAGATTTGTGGATGTAGCCCAGTCCATCACATAAACCAGACTCCCCACCAGTGACTCCATCTGCACTTCACACTGCATCAGGAAAAGCAGCCCACATAATCAGGGACAAGTCTTTGATTATGTGGGCTGCTTCTACTGGACAGGAGCAGGGAGAAGAAGATACAGAAGCTTGACAGTCTGCACCGCTAGACTCAGAAAGAGCTTCTTCCCCTCTGCTATCAAATTTCTGAATGGTCCGTCCATAAGCTAGGGTACTGTCCGATTCATCTCTACCCCATTGCAGACATTGGACTTTGTCTCTGGAACTATAGTGCTGAAAACAATATTCTGCACTCAGTATCTTTTCCTTTGCTCTACCTATTGTACTTGAGTTTGACTTTATTGTATTTCTGTATGGCATTGTCTGATCTGTTTGGATAGACTGTACTTTAGAGATACAGCGTGGAAGTAGACCCTTCGGCCCACTGAGTCAGTGCCTAACAGAGAACCCTCCCCCCACATACATTAGCACTATCCTATATACCAGTGGAAATTTACAATCTTAGTGAAGCCAATTAACCTACAAATCTTTTGAAGTGTGGGAGGAAACCAGCAAAAATTCACAAGGTGCTCGGGAGACGTACAAACTCTGTATGGACAGCACCAGTAGTCAGGATTGCACCCGGGACTCTAGCTCTATTGCTGTGCCACCCCGATAGAATGCGAAACAAAGCTGTAGTTCGGTACACGTGACGATAATAAACCTAATCCTTACCTGCTGATCACAAAGTTAAACTAATCTCCTCTGCCTGCACGTGATCTATATCTCTCCATTCCTTGCATTTACATCTGAAAGTCTCTTAAACGCCACTATCATATCTGCCTCCACAACCACCACCCCTGGCAGCGCATTCTAGGCACTCACCATTCTCTGTGTAAATAACATATTGGCCCGAACACCTCCTTTAAACTTAGCCTCTCTCTGAAATTGGCCATACAAGTAGATAGAGCCAAACCTCCGTCCGCTATATGATCTTTGGATTGAGCGGTAAACAAGTTGTACCGAATGCTTGCCTTCGTTCGTCAGGGCATTGAGTATAAGAGTCAAATATATAAATATATTTATATTATGGTATATGGACACACTGATCTGTTTTGTAGTAAATGCCTACTATGTTCTGTGTGCTGAAGCAAAGCAAGAATTTCATTGTCCTATCAGGGACACATGACAATAAACTCACTTGAACACTTGAACTTGAGGAAGTCACAATGTAGCTTTATAGACCTGATCAAGTTGCATTTTGAATATCGCATGTAGTTCTGGTCGCCCAATTACAGGAATGATGTGGAGGCTTTGGAGAGTGCAGAGGAGATTTACCAGAATGCTGCCTGGATTAGAGGGTTTCAGATACAAGGAGAGATTGGACAGACTTGGATTGTTTCCTTGCGAAAGTCATAGGTTGATGAGAAACCTGATACAAGTTGATAAATATGAGAGGAGTAGAGAAGGAAGACAGACAAAACTTTTCTCCCCTTGGGTGGAAATGTCCAATGCTGGAGGGCGTAGCATTAAGGGAAGAGGGAAAAGGTATAAAGGAGATGTGCAGGACAATTTTTTGTTAAATAGGTGTCTGGAATGTGCTGCCGGGGGTGGTGGTGGTGGAGACTGACACAAGTGGTGTTTAAGAGGCTTTTGGATGGGCGCATGGAAGTGCAAATAAGAGATTTGTTTAGTTTATTGTCACGTGAAAAGCTTTTGTAGTGTGCTAACCAGTCGGCGGAAAGACAATACATAATTACAATCAAGTCGTCCACAATGTACAGGATAAAGGGAAATAACGTGAAGCGTTTCGTGCAAGAATGAGGGGAAGGCAGGAACACGGTACTGATTTTAGATGATCAACCATGATCATATTGACTGGATGCATGGCAGATGCAGTATAATGTGGATAAATGTGAGCTTATCCACTTTGGTGGCAAGAACAGGAAGGCAGTTTATTATCTAAATGGTCAGATTAGGAGAACGGGGGGTGCAACGAGACCTGGGTGAACTTGTACATCAGTGACTGAAAGTAAGTATGCAGGTACAGCAGGTAGTGAAGAAAGCAAATGGTATGTTGGCCTTCATAGCAAGAGGATTTGAGTATAGCAGCAAGGAGGTCCTACTGCAGTTGTACAGGGCCCTGGTGAGACCACACCTGGAGTATTGTGTGCAGTTTTGGTCTCTGAATTTGAGGAAGGACATTTTTGCTATTGAGGTAGTGCAGTGTAGGTTCAACAGGTTAATTCCCGGGATGGTGGGACTGACGTATGACGAGAAAATGAATGGACTGGACTTCTATTCACAGGAATTTAGACGGATGAGAGGGATCTTATAAAAACATATGAATTCTTAAAGGACTGGACAGGTTAGATGCAAGAAAAATGTTCCCAATGTTGGGGGAGTCCAGAACCAAGGTTCACAGTTTAAGAATAAGGGGAAGGTCAAGAGGCAGTTAGATATAGCTCTTAGGGCTAACGGAATCAAAGAATATGGGGAGAAAGCAGGAACGGGGTACTGATTCTGGATGCTGGCTCGAAGGACCGAATGACCGACTCGTGCACTATGTTTTCCATCCCGTCATGTCAGTTTCCTCAACTCTACTCCCTTCAGTCCCTCCCCTCAACTCTCCTCCCTTCCCTCAACACAACTCCCCTCCCATTTCCTCAATTCCAACACCTTCCCCCTCCCCTCTGCTCCCCCCCCTCAACTACGTCCCCCTCCCTCAACTCGGCTCCCTTAAAACAGCAACACAAGTAGACAGAGTGGTAAAGAAGGTGAAAAAGCTACTTATCTTAACTACTAAACCAGGTTCGCTTCTTAATAAACAGACACCACACAAACTGTTTGGTAGACCAGTTCAAAACTTTACTTAACATCGGCCGATGGAAGGGAGGGAGAACTCCAGTCAAGTGACCAACACAGACACTTGACTGTCCTCAGCCACCTTCCCTTAACAACAGAATTACATTGCCTTAAATAGGGTTTTTTTGTCCCCTTATCACATTCCACAGACATTAGTCATGGTCAGAGGTACTGGAAAAGGTTTCCACAGAATGCATCACATCAAACCTTTTTTTTTACATGGTACAAGATATACTAAAAACATTGTCCATTTGTTTTATCTCCAAATAGACCACCCTAGCTCTTTTCGCTGCTTCCTCTGTCATTTGGTCCCTCATAAACATAGGTCATTTGGTTACCAAGATGTGACTATCTATTTCTCTCTTCCTTTATTGCCTCCTCCCCCATAAACATTGGTCATTTGGTTTATGGCATCTTACTTCAAAGATATCTCTAGCTCCTTCTCTCTGCCTGTCACTTGGGAGACAATGTTATAGGATTTATTATCTCACACACACCGCAACCTAAGGCAAGCCTAATTTGACACTAAATATAAGCTGTAAGCTAGCCCAGAAACCAATTTAATATCTTCTTATATTTTTAACTAAAACTCGGCTTCATCAAAGGCACACAATATGCTTGCCATCATCCATTGGGGCATTGTGTACAAGGGTCAGGAAGTCACGTTTCAGCTTTATATGCCTTTGGTCAGGCCACATTTGCAGTATTGGGTGCAGTTCCCGTCCCCCCACCCCATTACAGGCTCGAAGGGCCGATCGGACTACTCCTGCAATGTTTCTACAATGTGCACTAAAGTCTGATCAAAGATAGTCCACAGGTTTCCAATGAGGTAGATAGTAGTTCAGGACTGCTTCCTGGTTGTGGTAGGATGGTTCAGTTACCTGATAACAGCTGTGAAGAAACTGTCCCTGAATCTGGAGGTGTGTGATTTCACACTTCTATACGATTTGCCGAGTGGGAGACGGGAGAAGAGGGAGTGGCCAGGTTGCGACTAGTCCTTGATTATGCTGCTGGCCTTGCTGAGGCAGTGTGAAGTGTAGATGGAGTCAATAAAAGGGAGGTTGGTTTGTGTAGTGGTCTGGCTTGCATCCACAATTCGCTGCAAGTCCAGGTTCCAAACCAAGTTGATTCTAAACCAAGCTGTGATGCATCCCAATAAAATGTTTTCTAAGGCGCATCTAGAAGTTGGAGAGAGGTGTTGGTGACATGCCGAAGTTCCTAAGCCTTCTAAGGAAGTTGGTGTAATTTGATGACCTTTGCTTCAATATGGGTGGTCCAGGAGACGTTGAAGTCTCCAACCATCTCTACTCCTGCAGCGTCAATGCAGACTGGGGGATATGTCGATCACTATCTCCTTTGTCTTGCTGACATTGCGAGAAAGGTTGTCTCAACACCAGTCACAAGGTTCTCAATCTCCTTGGTCTTGGCATCATGTACGGACATCAGACATCGTGCACCGAAGGGCCTGTTCCTGAGCTGTTGTTGTGTACATCATTCTAGTTAACCTCCTTTGCACCCTTTCCAAAGCCAAGGAGGATGGGGGAGGAACTAGAAATGCACGCACATCCCCAAATGCGGCCTGACCAAAGTCATATAAAACTGCATTGTGACTTCCTGACTCTTGTACACAATGCCCCAACGGATGAAGGCAAGCATATCGTGTACCTTTTTACCGCTCTGTCTACTTGTGTTCCTGCTTTAAGGGAGCTGAGTTGAGAGGGGGAACGGAGTTAAGGGGAGGGGGAAGGTATTGGAATTGAGGGGATGGGAGGGGAGTTGAGGGAAGGGAGCAGAGTTGAGTTGAGGGAGGGTAGTTGAGTTTTGGGCATGGGAGATGAAGGGTTTGGAGGCGAGTTGAATTGAGGGAAGGCAGGAGAGTTGAGGGGAGGGGCTTAAGGGAGTAGAGTTGAGGGAACTGAGATGACGGAATGGGAAACATAGAAACATAAACAACAGGCGCGGGAGTCCGTCATTCGGTCCTTCGAGCCAATATGATTGGGTCCTTCGAGCCATTCAATATGATCATGACTGATCATCCAAAATCAGTACATCGTTCCTGCTTTCTCCCCATATCCTTTGATTCCATTAGTCCTAAGAGCTATATCTAACTCTCTCTTGAATATATCCAGTGAATTGGCCTTCACTGTCTTCTGTGGCAGGGAAGTCCACAGATTCACAACACTCTGGGTGAAAACAATTTCCTCATCTCAGTCGTAAATGACCTACCCCTTATTCGTAAACTGTGACCCTTGGTTCTGGACTCCCCCAACATCGGGACCATTTTTCTTGCATCTAGCTTGTCCAATCCCTTAAGAATTTTATATATTTCTATAAGATCCCCTCTCATACATCTAAATTCTCGTGGATATAAACCCAGCCCATTCATTCTTTCATCATATGTCAGTTCCGCCATACTCTACGCTGCATTCCCTCAATAGCAAACTTGTCTTTCCTCAAATTCAGAGACCAAAACTGCACAAAATACTCCAGGTGTGGTCTCACCAGGGCCCTGTACAACTGCAGTTGTTCCTTGCTGCTATACTCAAATCCTCTTGCTATGAAGGCCAACGTGCCATTAGTTTTCTTCACTGCCTGCTGCACCTGCATGCTTACTTTCAGGCACTGATGTACAAAGATCTTATAGCGAAGCAAGATGGGTTACTCTCACGCAAACGTGTAGTACGCTCATGGGCGGATTCATGGGCGATTTTATGACTCATTTTAGCAACCTGCCTCCGCCATCTTGTTCCGCCATCTTGCTTCTGGCTAAAGATTGGATCCGCAGCGGGGAGAGGGAGTGCGCGGCCCGGGGAGAGGGAGTGTGTGGTCCGGGGCGCGGGAGAGGAAGTGTGGGGCCCGGGGCAGCGGGAGAGGGAGTGCGCGGCCCGGGGCAGCGGGAGAGGGAGTGTGCGGCCCGGGGCAGCGGGAGAGGGAGTGTGCAGGGTCCGGGGCCCGGGGCAGCGGGAGGGAGTGTGGGGCCGTGGGGCCCGGGGCAGCGGGGGAGGGAGGGTCCGCAGCACGGGGTGATGTGAGGGAGTGTGGGTCCCGGGCAGGTGGGGAGAGGGAGTGTGGGGTCCGGGCAGCGGGAGAGGGAGTGTGGGGCCAGGGGAGAGGGAGTGTGGGGGTCCGGGGCAGCAGAGGAGAGGGAGTGTGGGGGTCCGGGGCAGCTGGGAGAGGGAGTGTGTGTCCGGGGGCAGTGGGAGAGGGAGTGTGGGGCAGGGGAGAGGGAGTGTGGGGTCCGGGGGCAGCGGGAGGGGAGTGTGGGGAGGGAGAGAGGAGTGTGTGGTCCCGGGGGGGAGAGGGAGTGTGGGGAGGAGAGGGAGTGTGTCCGGGGGTGGGAGAGGGGTGTGGGGCAGCGGGAGAGGGAGTGTGGGGCGGGGCGGGGGGGAGAGGGAGTGTGGGGTCCGGGGCAGCAGTGGGAGATAGGGAGTGTGGGGGGGCAGGGGAGAGGGAGAGGGAGAGGGAGTGGTGGGTCCGGGGGAGAGGGAGTGTGGGGCCAGGGGAGAGGGAGTGGGGGAGGGAGGCGGGGCGGGGAGAGGGAGAGCGGGAGAGGGAGTGTGGGGGAGAGGGAGTGTGGGGTCCGGGCAGCGGGAGGAGGGGAGGTGCGGCCGGGGCAGCGGGAGAGGGAGTGTGGGGTGCGGGACAGCAGTAGAGGGAGTGCGCAGCCCGGGGCAGCGGGAGAGGGAGTGCGGGGCGAGGGGAGAGGGAGTGTGGGGCCAGGGGAGAGGGAGTGTGGGGTCCGGGGCAGCGGGAGAGGGAGTGTGCGGCCCGGGGCAATGGGAGAGGGCGTGTGCGGCCCGGGGCAGCGGGAGAGGGAATGTGTGGTCTGGGGGTGGGGGAGGGAGAGGGAGTGTGTGGCCAGGGGAGAGGGAGTGGGGGGGCCCGGGGGAGCGCGAGAGGGGATAAGGACTAGTGTGTGTGAAATTGCGGGGAGGTTTACAATGTTTCTTATTTGCAATGTTTCTTATTTAATGTGTCGCGTCTAGTCTGAAATAAAGTTCATTATTGGATCAGAATATAATTGTGTGTGTTATATGATTATATACATTTATATAATTTCCATGTATGTGTGTTTATAAACATTTTATTCTTTAACAAGAATTAACAGAATTATGAACTAACAGAATTATGAATCTAACCCTATATCACACACAAAAAGTTCCCCCGCAATGTCAATTACCCTGCGAGTCGGTCGGTTCCGGTTACTACAAAATCAAATCAAACACTGTTTGTGAGCCATTTAAAAAGAAATGATTTAAAAAACATTAAAAAAGACAATTACCAGAGTCAAATTTTATTCTTGACAAGAAGTATGAACTGACAGATTTATGAATCTAACCCACACAAACTGTTGCCCCGCAACATTGATTACACTGCGAGTCGGGTCGGATCAGGTAGGCTCAGGTTGCTAAAATGGGCGTGGAAAAATGCTCAGGATCCCCTCCATAGCGTACTACACGTCAGCCCATTGCATTTCGCAGGAGTAGCCCATCTTGCTCTGCTATAAGATCTTTGCTGATGTACAAGTTCACCCAGGTCTCGTTTCACCTCCCCTTCTCATAATCTGACACATTTAGATAATAATCTGCCTTCCTGTTCTTGCCATCAAAGTGGATAAATTCACATCTATCCACATTATACCTGCCCTCTCACCCAACCTATCCAAGTCACCCTGCAGCCTCCTCACAGCTCACACTGCCTCCCAGCTTTGTGTCATCCGCAAACTTGGAGATGTTACATTTAATTCCTTCGGCTAAATCTTTAATATATATTGTAAATAACTGGGGTCCCAGCACTGAGCCTTGTGGCACCCCACTAGTCAATGTCTGCCATTCTGAAAAGGACCTATTAATTCCTACTCTTTGCCTCCTTTCTGCCAACCATGTCAATTCTTTACCCCCAATACCTTGTGCTCTAATTTTGCACATTCTTTTGTGGGACCTTGTCAAAGTCTTTTTGAAAGTCCAGATCCACATCCACTGGCTCTCTTATCCATTGTACTTGTTACATCCTCAAAAAATTCCAGAATTTTAGTCATGATTTCCCCTTCATAAATCCATGCTGACTTTAATCGATCCCATCACTGCTTTCCAAATGCACTGCTATAACATCTTTAATAATCGACTCCAGCATCTTCCCCACGACTAATGTCAGGCTAACTAGTCTATAATTCCTCGTTTTCTCTCTCTCTCCTTTCTGAAAAAGTGAGGTTTCATTAGGTGCCCTCCACTCCCCAGGAACTCACCAATGCATCCACTATTTCTAGGGCCACCTCCTTGAGTACTCTGGAATGTAGCCCACCAGGCCCTTGAGATGTATCTGCTTTTAGTCCCAACTGTTTACCTAACACCATTTACTGACTAATGTGGATTTCCTTCAGTTCCTCCCTCCCACTAGATCCTCGGTCCCGCAGTATTTCTGGAAGATTATTTGTGCCTTCCTTAGCGAAGACAGAACCAAAGTACTTGTTTAACTGTTCTGCCATTTCATTGTTTCCCATGATAAATGTTCCTGTTTCTAACTGTAAGGGACCTCCATTTGTCTTTACTAATGTTTTCCTCTTCACATATCAATGGAAGCTTTTACAGTCAGTCTTTATATTCCCCGCAAGCTTTTTTTCCATGCTCTATTTTACCCCTCTTAATTAACCCCTGTGTCCTCCATTGTTGAACTCTGGCCAATTATATGCCTCTTCCTTGGGTTTAACACTATCGCTAATTTCCCTCGCCTTCCCTGTTTTATTTTTACGCCAGACAGGGATGAACAATTGTTGTAATTCATGAGGGTAGTTGAGGAAGTTGAGGGATGGAAGTGGGTGGAGGGGAGGGAAGTGGTTGAGGGAATTCAGGGTGAGGAGGGGAACTTGAGGGGAGGGAAGGGAATTGTGTTGTAGTTGAGATGAGAGCAGAGGGGATAGTTGTTGAGGGGAGTTGACTTGAGGGAGGATGGAGTTGACAGAGAGGAGGTAAGGGAGGGGAGAGTTAATGGAGGATAGTTGATTTGGGGGGAGTTGAGTTGAGGGAGGAGAGAGGTGAGTTGGAGGAGAGGAGTACATTTGAGGAGAGGGTGGAGATTTGAATTGAAGGAGTTGAGGGAGTGGGTATTGAGGGGAGTTAAGTTGAGAGGAGGGGCAGTTGAGGGAGGGAGGGAAGAGTTGAGTTGAGTTTGAGGGATGGGAGGTTGAGGAGGGGGAGTTGAGTTTGAGGGATGGTAGGGGTGAAGGAGGGCAGGATGAGGAGGGGGAGTTGAGTTTGAGGGAGGGTAGGGGTGAAGGAGGGCAGGATGAGGAAGGGGAGGTGCATTTGAGGGAGGGAAAGGGTGAGGAGGTGGAGATTAGTTTGTCGGGGTGATTAGGCCGAGATTGGAGCCAGGGCCTGGCCTGCCGTTCACTACCCCTGTTCTTCCTCCCACAGAAAGGTGCAGACGGAGTCGGCCACGGGCAGTGTGGGCAGTAACCGGGTGCGAACCACCCTCACCATCTGTGTGGAGACCATCGACTTCGATGTTCAGGCCTGTCTGCTGAGGGTGAAGGGGACCAATATCCAGGAGAATGACCACGTGAAGGTGAGGGACGGAGGGGTAGTGGGAGAGTGAGGTATGGGTAGAGGGAAGTAGAGGAGAGAGGGGAAGAGGGGGAATGATTGAGTTAACGTATGATGAGTGTTTGACGAAACTGGAGTTTAGAAGGATGAGGGGACACCTAATTGAAACTTACCAAATAGTGAAAGACCTGGATAGAGTGGATGTGGTGAGGATGTTTTCACTTGTGCGAGAGTCAAGGACCAGATGTCACAGCCTCAGAATAAAAGGACGTATTGTTGGAAAGAGGATGAGGAGGAATCTTCATAGTTAGAGGGTGGTGAATCTGGAATTCATTGTCATGGGTGGCTGTGGAGGCCAAGTCATTGCGTATTTCTAAGGCAGAGATTGATTGATTCTTGATTCGTAAGGGATAGACAGAGTTGACGTGGATAAGCTTTTCCCACAGTAGTTGACGTGGATAAGCTTTTCCCACTTAGAGTAGGGAAGATTCAAACAAGGGGACATGACTTGAGAATTAAGGGACAGAAGTTTAGGGGTAACATGAGGGGGAACTTCTTTACTCAGAGAGTGGTGGCTGTGTGGAATGAGCTTCCAGTGAAGGTGGTGAAGGCAGGTTCGTTTTTATCATTTAAAAATAAATTGGATAGTTATATGGACGGGAAAGTTATGGAGGGTTATGGTATGAATGCAGGTGTATGGGACTAGGGGAGAATACGTGTTCGGCACGGACTAGAAGGGTCGAGATGGCCTGTTTCCGTGCTGTAATTGTTATATGGTTATATGATAAGGGTGTCAGAGGATTCGGCCAGAAGGCAGAAGAATGGGTTTGGGAGGGAAAGTTCATAATGTTTGGGACAAACACCTGTCATTTCTTTATTTGCCTCTGTACTCCACAATTTGAGATTTGCAATAGAAAAAAAATCACACGTGGTTAAAGTGCACGTTGTCAGGTTTTAATAGAGGCGCTATTTTTCTATATTTTGGTTTCACCATGTAGAACCAGTTTTCTCTTCAGCATATAAAAGGCATGTTCCATTGGATTCAGATTAAGTGATTGACTTGGCCACTCCAGAATTGATCATTTTTTAGCTTTGAAAGACTCCTTTGTTGCTTTAGCAGTATGTTTGGGATCATTGTCTTGCTGTAGAATGAACCGCTGGCCAATGAGTTTTGAGGCATTTGTTGAACTTGAGCAGATAGGATGTGTCTATACATTTCAGAATTCATTGCGCTGCTACCATCAGGTGTATCATCAATGAAGATAAGTGAGCCAGTACCTTCAGCAGCCA
Source organism: Leucoraja erinaceus (assembly GCF_028641065.1). Taxonomy (NCBI): domain Eukaryota; kingdom Metazoa; phylum Chordata; class Chondrichthyes; order Rajiformes; family Rajidae; genus Leucoraja; species Leucoraja erinaceus. The sequence goes on along the minus strand of NW_026576107.1, from coordinate 110,005 downwards.
CACATGCCAAGTCCATAACACCCCCACCACCATGTTTCACAATGAGGTGGTATGCTTTGGATCATGGGCAGTTCCTTCTCTCCTCCATACTTTGCTCTTGCCATCACTCTGATATAAGTTAATCTTCGTCTCATCTGTCCACAAGACCTTTTTCCAGAACTGTGGTTGGTCTTTTAAGTACTTCTTGGCAAAATGTAACCTGGCCATCCTATTTTTGCAGCTAAACAGTGGTTTGCATCTTGCAGTGTATCCTCTGTGTTTCTGTTCATGAAGTCTTCTGCGGACAGTGGTCATTGACAAATCCACACCTGACTCGTGTTTCTGATCTGTCGGACAGGTGTTTGGGGATTTTTCTTTATTATAGTGAGAATCCTTCTGTCGTCAGCTGTGGAGGCCTTCCTTGGCCTGCCAGTTCTTTTGCGATTAGTAAGCTCACCAGTGCTCTCTTTCACCTTAATGATATTACAAACAGTTGATTTTGGTAAGCCTAAGGTTTAGCTGATGTCTCTAACAGTTTTATTCATGTTTCTCAGTCTCGTAATGGTTTCTTTGACTTTCATTGGCACAACTTTGGTCCTCATGTTGATAAACAGCAATACAAGTTTCCAAAGGTGATGGAAAGACTAGGTTCTGAGAGCTCTCTTATACCTGCATTAAGGAGGCAATTAAACACACCTGAACAATTACACACACCTATGAAGCCATGTGTCCCAAACATGATGGTGCCCTGAGATGGGGGGGGGGACTATCAGGGCTCTCACTTAACTTTTTTCCCCTGTTGCCAGCCGGGCAACCTAGGCAGCTTTTTAGGTTGCCAAATGACAGTTTAGGTGGCCATTTAAGACGGCAGGCATGACGCATGCGATAATGTGCTCGGACGAAGTGTGTAGTTACCAGTCGGAATTATGCTCAATGAAGCATACACATATTATTTCTGCTTCAAATAAAGTCACAAACTAAACACATTATATATTGTGTTTGAATTGAATTCTGTCTTTACTTTGTGTACTAGTCATGTCTCTACTATTTATTTCATTCCCCTTACATGTTTTTCCTCTACCTGCTACATTTTTTGTAAGGTGTTCTTGAGACCCTTGTAAAGGCGCCCATAAATAAAATTTATTATTATTATTATTATTATATTTACCAATCAAGGCATGATATATACCTCAATGACATGCAGCAAAACTATAATACAGTATCTTAACAGTTTTTACACGTTGCAATGAATGCAATTTTTATTATTTCTTTCCACTTCCAAACAAAAATGTGGTTGGATTATTCAGCGTATGATCAACCTGTTTCACTAAATCTTGGACCATGGTAACATATATGATTAACCATGCACACTATAGATTGATGCAAGCATGTTTTCTGTGAAGGACCGAAAATTATCATGACATGGCCATAGCATGGGTCGTTATTGCTATTGGCACAGAAACACTCTCGCTTCCCACATAATTTATCCACAACAAAATATACAGGTTGCAAGGAAATTTCTAAAGGCATTTTATGATAATAGCTGTTAAAACCGACTATACCCATCTGACATTACACTAACTGACAAGAGATGCCCAAAGGACATAACTGCAGCAAATGTTCTTTTGGCAATATGTTTAAAGGTGTCAAAACGCCACATTACCGGACATTCAGATTAGATGTATGTGTTGTGAACAGCAATGAAGATACCCAGTTTGTACGCACCAGATTTTAAAAAAATGATCGAGAAACGCTGTTTCCATCACTCCCACTTCAGAATTAACGTTAAATTTTTAATAAAAATGTTTTACTTATAAGAAGCAATTGCACAGAGATAAAACATAGGCATCTAAAATTATACAATTATTGTACAGCTTCAGTTTTCACCTTATTACCTAAATTGTGAAAATGAAAAAAGAAAAGAAAGAAAAAGAAGAGAGAAAAGAAGTAGAAAGTGAAAAGATAGATTGAAGAAGAACAAAAAAAAATTCCCTAAACTACCAAAGCAGTGTAGCAGAAAAATATAGACATTTAAAAAAAAAAAAAAAAAAATATTGGCCCCTCGTCCCCCCCGCCTGCCTTAACGTTAAAATTTCAACTGAAATATCTCATGACCAAATTTGTGATGTATATGACCGACTGTAGAAGTAAAACCTGGATACATCCAACGTGAATGTTGCTCATTAAATAACCACAGTACTGATACTCCATATTAAGAGCATTGATTTGTCGTTAAAATGAATTCTGTAATAACGTGTCACCGGTAGCAGTGACAATTGAACACTGCGGTTTTAATGTTTCACCTGTTCACAATTTAATTAATCCATCTTTATGGATTAAAACAAATAATAACTTTGGGAATTAATACACATTTAATTGCATTTCATTATCAAACATAGTCAATGTTCGCTCTGAAGACATTTCCAGTGCAGTGGGGTCGGGTGAATCAGTGTGAATCAGTGCGGAATGGATAGATGGCGGGGCAGTGGGGGGGGGGGGCGGTTGGGAAGGCAATCGGTGCGGAATGGATGGATTGAGGCTGGGGAATTAGTGCGGGTTGGTTGGAGTAGGTAGAATTGTGAGGGGGGAGCGCAGGGGATGTCATTGGGGGTTGAATGGGGGGGATCAGTACGGGATGGATGGGGGGTTCTGTGCAGGGATCAATGGGTGGAATGGGAAGATCACTGCAGGGGAAGATCATGGTGGGGGGATGTACAGGATGGGGAGATCACTACGGGATGGATGGGGGGGGGGAGAACAGTGCAGGATCAGTACATGGAGGGGGAGATCAGTACAGGGATTGGGGGGGATGCAGGAAAAATGGAGGGGGGATCAGTGCAGGATGAATGGAAAGTTTAATGCAGGATGAATAGGGAGATCAGTGTAGGATGGATGGGGGTGGTGGCAGGAGAATCTATGAGGTGGATCGGGAGATCAGTGCAGGATGAATAGATGGGGGAGGGGGGGAGATGGGGAGGGGAGCACAGGGAATGTCAATGAGGACTGAACAGAAGTGAGAATGGGGATCAGTGCGGGATGGAGAGGAGGGGTCCCAGGATAAGGGGGGGTGGAGGGGGGCATACGAGAGAGAGAGAGAGAGAGGAAGGGGCAAAGGAGGTGGGGAGGAAGGAAGGTCAGCGCTCCTCAGACATCACCGGCATCATCGCCCCACTGCCTTGGCCGTCCATTTCCACCGCCAAGTGCTGCCGCAAAAGGAGGAGGCAGTTGGAATTTCCTCGCCACTGCCTTCCCTCCTCCGCCAGCCAACAGGAAGGTGCGGGGCCGAGCAGTGCAGGTGCTTCAGATGGCGGAAGGGGACCTCCCCCTTCCTCTCTCCCGGCCTCGGTGTACGGGAGGGGTTGTTTTGAAAGCGGTTATCGCCGTTGGTGGAGTGGCAAGCAGTGGTCGCTATGAGGGCGGGTGGGGTGAAGGAGGAGGAGATGGAGCCGCAGCCACTGTTGTGCGAGTCCCGTCATTCACTCCGACCCTCCGTCACCCCGCACCAACGATACTAGAGCAGACCCCACACTACAGCCGTCACCGCCGACACGAAACGTCACTTATTCCTTTTCTCCAGAGATGCTGCCTGACCTGCTGAGTTACACCAGTTTTTTGTGTCTATCTTCGGTATAAACCAGTATCTGCAGTGCCAAGCCGGGCAAAATGACACGGCTTTTAGGTTGCCCAGTGGGAGTTTAGTTGGCCATTGGCACCCTGGGCAACTGTTAATTTCGAGCTCTAACTATGTATAAACAGACCTGTAATTTATACATGGTGAAACCAAAAACCCTTTAATAAAATCTGACAAAAATGTGCACTTTAATCACATGTGATTTTTTTTCTATTACAAATCTCAAATTGTGGAGTACAGAGGCAAATAAATAAATGATGGGTCTTTGTCCGAACATTATGGAAGGCACTGTAGATAGATCGGTCATGATTGAATGGCGGAGTAGACGATGGTCTGTATAGCTTTATTCTGCCCCTCTAACATGAATTCATGATACAGGATTGGGCAGGCTGAGATCTAATCCAGGGGAAGTGTGGGGCTTATGTATAGAATAACAGATCTCTGGGAGCAGGTTACAGAACACCTGCTCTAATCCGGTGTTCAGGGGTGTGGATTATATATGGAATAACAGATCAATGCTAGTCTGACAGTCTCTCCCCTTCCTCTCCTTTCCTCTCTCCCTCCCCCTCCACACTACACTGCCACCGCCTTACCCTCCCTGCCTCTCTCCCTCCCTCTCTCCCCTCCCTCTCTCCCCTGCCTCTCTCCCCCCTCGCTCACCTTCCCTGCTTCCCCTGACTCTCTCCTCCCCCTCGCTCCCCTTCCTGCCCCTCGCTCCCCTTCCTGCCCCTCGCTCCTCTACCCCTCCTCTGCTCCCCTTCATCCCCAAAGATGGGAGCATACCACACTATCGAGCTGGAGATGAACCGTACGTTTACTTTGGCCAAGAAACAATGGGACAGCATAGTGTTGGAACGGATTGGTGAGTCTGCCGTGATCTTGGGGTGGGGCGGTTTGAGGGGGTAGGGAGGGGAGACAGGGCGAGGAGGGGGGACAAGAGTTCCAGAGACAAAAATCCAATGTCTGCAATGCGATAAAGGTGAATCGGATGGAGTTAGTCCATGCTCTCCACATCCACCACGTCACCTCTCCGCTGTCTACAAGTCAGGAGTGTGAGGGATCGCTCTCCGCTTGCCCTGAGCAGTTAGTCTGTGCTCTCCACATCTACCACATTGCCTCTCCACTATACAAATCAGGAGTGTGAGGGAACGCTCTCCGCTTGCTTCGAGTGCAGTTAGTCCCTGCTTTGTTTTGCAGGCTTCCAAACAGATCAGATAATGCTATACAGAAATGCAATCAAGTCAATAGGTAGAGCGAAGGCGAAGATATAGAGTTCGGGACATAGTTCTCAGGATTGTAGCGCATCAGTTCCAGAGACTAAGTCCAATGTCCGCAATGGGGTAGAGGAGAATGCGACAGTGCCCTAGTTTAAAGAAGCACCATTCACAAGTCTGAAAGCAGGGAAAGAAGCTGTTCCTGAGTCTGGTGGTGCGGACTTTGAAGCTTCTGTATCTTGCGTCGGATGTCGGTTGCTTTTCCCGATGCAGCGTTAAGTGTAGATGGAGTGGAGGGTGGGAACTAGAGCAGCCGAGGGTGGGGTGAGAGGAGGGCTGTGTCAACTTTGCTTGCAACATCAACAGGAAAGGGAGGTTCACTTTAGTTTAGTTTATTGTCACGTGTACCGAGATACAGTGAAATATTGTTTTGTGACGTGCTATCCAGTCAGTCGAAAGAATGCATGATGACAATCAAGCTGTCCACAGTGCACAGATAAAGCATAATGGTACCACATTTAGTGCAAGATAAAGCCCGATTAAACATAATCCGATGGTCTACAAAAAGGTAGATGAGAGGTCTCTGGTTTGTGAAATTGTAAATTGCTTGTTCTAAGCTTGCCCCCAGTCTAGTTTCAGTCAGAAATCACTAAACTTTATTTTGACAAAATGCAATTACAGTTCAACTACTGTACGTATCCCACCGCGGGTTCGATCCTCGTATATGCCTGATCAAGCCCTCTAGGCCTCGCTCAAACAGAGATACTTTAGAAGGTCAAGCAGTCCCAAGCGCTCTCCCAGAAGATCGACGCTGGACCTCATGGCAGCGGACTTTTATAAGTCCTGGGACCTCACATGGGGGTGGTCACTGATCAATCCAATTACAGATATCGATTAACCCCATACATCAGACCCTAACCCAATAATGCAGCAGCTTAATACATTGTATTCAAAATGGACTTCTCAAGGAAGCCAACAGCAACATTTACCCTGATCTGCCAGAAACCCGGACAAAGCTCAATACCTCATCCAATCAACACTCGACAAAGTAGAACTCTGCAACATTATTTACAATTATTTACAAGATGTATGTCTGATTTGCAGGCATCCAATCCATTCTATGCATTTGGCACCTAATTGACAGGGTCTGCAGATGTTCCCATTCTTTCCCTGCAGCTTGTATTTAGGTTCTAGACTAACTGGCACCACTCCGCCGCTTGTCCCAGTTCTGCAGAGAGCAATTCTAAATTAACCAAATCTTCCAGCATCCCTTAAAAGGCACTACTGCAAATGGTGGCTTGGGTGCTTTGGCTTGAAGTTAAAAGGCTCTACTGCAAATGGTGGTTTGGGTGCTTTGGCTTGAAGTTAAAAGGCTCTACTGCAAATGGTGGTTTGGGTGCTTTGGCTTGAAGTTAAAAGGCTCTACTGCAAATGGTGGTTTGGGTGCTTTGGCTTGAAGTTAAAAGGCTCTACTGCAAATGGTGGTTTGGGTGCTTTGGCTTGAAGTTGAAAGGCACTACTGCAAATGGTTGTTTGGGTGCTTTGGCTTGAAGTTAAAAGGCACTACTGCAAATGGTGGTTTGGGTGCTGTGGCTTGAAGTTAAAAGGCACTACTGCAAATGGTGGGTTGGGTGCTTTGGGTAACTTCCTGTTTGCGCTGTATATTGATTTTAGATAAAACGCTACCACTAACGGCTATGATTTTTGGCCATCTTACTCAGTCCCCCTCCGCTCAGCAGGTGCAGAGGATTCTTCCCATCAATAAAAAAATATAAGTGTTATTAGTGTTTAAAATTTTTTGAGAATCTTTCCCGTCAATCACACCATGAAGGCCACACCTTTTATAGGGGGAGGGGTTATAAAACTCAGAAGTGTGGGTGTGGCTCAGTCTCTGCATGATGGGGGAGGGAGAGGTCAGGACTCTGAGCTGTGAATCAAATGAACACACTGAATGTCTACTGAACTGTGAGTGGTATTTTGTGTGGTTTTATGGTGTTTTCACCCTGCTTGAAGTGGTATGAAACTGCACTTGAATTTGGTGGCCTTGCACCCTGCTTGAAGTGGTATGAAACTGCACTTGATTTTGGTGGCCTTGCACCCTGCTTGAAGTGGTATGAAACTGCACTTGAATTTGGTGGCCTTGCACCCTGCTTGAAGTGGTTGGAAACTGCATTTGAATGTTGTGGCCTGCACCCTGCTTGAAGTGGTATGAAACTGCACTTGAATTTGGTGGCCTTGCACCCTGCTTGAAATGGTAGGAACATGGATTTGAATTTGGTGGCCTAGCACCCAGCTTGAAATGGAATTTCAAGGAATAGGCATCTCAACCGCCAGCCCACCAGCCGGGAGTGAGCTGCCAGCACATCAGGCTTGAGGGACTGAGCTGCCACCCCAAGAACCCATACCAGCGCTCCAGAAAGCCCCCCCCACTGGCCACAATATTGGAATTGGTGGAGAGGTGGAATATTGCACACACTCACATATATATATTTATATTGTTGTATATTCATATATAAATATACACCGATTTGTTTTCTCGTTTATAACATTGTTTACAGAGTACTATGTTTACATATTATGTTGTGCTGCTGAAAGTAAGGATTTCATAGTTCCAACTGGGAGGTGAGAGAATAAAACACTCTTGACTTATTCCGCTAATGTGTGGGATAGAACTAGTGTACGGGTGATCGTTGGTCGGCGTGGACTCGGTGGGCCGAAGTACCTGTTTCCACATTGTATCATTAAATTAAACTAAAAACATTAAAACCAGAGGGAGTCTAAAGAAGGGTCTCTACCCAAAACGTCACCCAATTTCTTCTATCCAGAGTTGCTGGCTGCTCCATGGAGTTCCCCTGCACAATTAAAGCATGGAATAGCCTTCACCCTACCATAGTTACCCAAACAGATGCAACTAAATTTAAGGTACCTCTTTTTTCCACAAGAACTCTTTTTGCTCAAGTCCAAGTCAAGACTCAAGAGAGTCTTATTGTCATGTGTCCCAGATAGGACAATGAAATTCTTGCTTACCACAGCACAACAGAATATGTAAACATAATACAGAACAGGAGATAAATGTTTAGTGTGTTTATATACCACAAACCATAGACTATATACACAATAAATAAACAGATAAAATGCAATAGGCTGTTATTGGTCAGCCCTCCACCACCTCCAGTTTAAATTCCATTTAGAATATTTATGGAGGACCAGGAAACCAGAAGCAAGAGTTACTCCAGATCCAGGCTCAGGGAGTGATTCTGCGTTGGTTTTCAACGGTCGCGGCGAGGCGGTCAGATCTCCCACAATTCAAAGCGAGAGAGAAAGTACCCAGTGCCGACCAGTTGCCGTGGCAGTGCGCATGCGCAGGGTGGCCGATGATGTGCTGGCCGTGGTTGTGCGCATGTGCAGGGGGAGGATATGCTGGCCGTAACAATGCGCATGTGCAAGGCGGCCGGCTGTGCCAGCGAATGAGGAGCGAGCGGCCCGGATACGGATTGCGGGCAAAGACGGAGATTGACAGATAGAGAGGGGGGTCCACACAGAGTTGAATGGCAGGTGTCCTGCCTTGGCCGAAGGCTGCCTAGATTTCGAGGCCCTAGGCTTCAACCTATGAAGCCTAGTGGAAAATCCGGCTCTGCCAGGCCCCCCTAGATCTCGAAGCCCTAAGCTTAAGCTTCTCAAGCTTATATGTAAATCCAGCCCTGCTCCCACAACACCCTTAGGCAAGGACTCTCTATCTCTCCTTACCTTCAGTGCTTGCCAGACTACTATTCTCTGATTTCATCGGGATCCCCAAAACAAGCGCGCAAATTATGGATTTGTCCCGATCAGCGAAGTGGGGAAAACTGATGCGAAACCCGCACCGTGGCGCCGATTTCTCCCCTCGCAATCTGGAACGACTCAACTCCCTGATCGCAAACTTCTGTCTGGGGCTCCGTTGTGATCCAGTAAGAGCCCCCAATGTAATTATGCTCTGAGAGCTTACCCCATTAGTCTGGTTCAGTTAAACACTGAGTCAAGGACTGGATCAACTAAACGTTTTTATTCTTTAATCACAAATGAACTTCCTCTATGATACCTAACCAACACTGCGGGTCCGATCCATGTTTCTACTCATCCAAGCTCTGTTCGAATAGACACCTCCAGACAGTCAGCATAATCCCAAATGTCCCGCCAGAAGATCGACCCAGACCCATGTTGTTTCCCCTCTTTTATACAGTATCGGACCTATGGCGCGAAGTACATGGGGGGTGTGGTGCAACCCCTACAAACCAATCATAAATATCATACAATACATTAATTGACAATTCCCTAACCTAATCACAAAACACCCCATTACATTGTTTCTACAGAAGGTTCTAGTTGGAAGACAGTTCACCAAAGTAAACACCATTTCCCCAGTTATTATAAACAATTCAAGCAATGCTCCATGCTTTGACCAATCACAAGATAACAGTACAAAGACCCTGCAACATAGTTAACAATAATTTTACAACACCCCATTCTGTAACCAATCCTGGCCATGCAGAGATCCTCCATTTTGTCACATACTAAATTGGCCAATATTATCAGATCTGGGGGCCTCCCGTCTTCCATGCGCTGCGAGTGACATCACCTCCCTCCACCATTCCCTCCTCCCGTTATTCAAAAGATGCAGCCCTCTCACCCCCTCACCTCTCCCTCCTCCCCTCCTCTCCCCCCTGCTCTCCCTCCTCCTCCTCCTCTCCCTCCTCCTCTCCCTCCCCCCCTCCCTTCCTCTTCCCCCCCCCACCTCTCCCTCCTCTCCCTCCTCTCCCCTCCTCTCCCTCCCTCCCCCTCTCCTCTCCCTCCTCTCCCTCCTCCCCCCCCCCCCCTCCTCTCACTCCCCCCCAACTCTCTCCCCCACCTCTCCCTCCTTCTCCTCCCCAGTATTCAAAAGACGCTCGGGGGTCGCTTTCTTTCGGGGTCGCTTTCCTCTTGGCGCTTTCTCTAGGCTCCTCGGTCGGCCCCCTCTCTCTCTCACCCCCCCGGCCTCTCTCTCACCCCCCCCGCCTCTCTTCCACCCCCCTCCCCATTCCCCCTTCCTCTCCCCACCTCCCCCTTTCCCCCCCCCCTTCCCCCCCTCTCTCCCTCACTCCCCCTGTCTCACCCCCTCCCTCTCCCCCCCTCTCTCCCCCCCCCCCCCTCCCCCCCCCCCTCTCTCTCTCTCTCTCTCTCTCTCTCTCTCTCTCTCTCTCCCCCCCTCTCTCTCTCTCTCTCTCAACTCTCTGCTCCTCTCTCTCTCCCTTCTCTCCTCTCTGCTCCCTCCTCTCTGCTGCTCTCCTCTCCCCCTCTCTCCTGCGTGTCCCCCCTAGTGCCTGTGTCTGACCCCAGGCCTCTCTCTCCCCCCCTCCTCTCTCTCCCTCAACGGGTCTGACTTCCCCTCGTAATCCTCTATACCTGTCCCCCCTCCTCTCTCCTGTCCCCTGTCTAATCATAGGGATGGTCCCTTCCTCTCTCTCCCCCGGCAGCTGTTCCCTACACCCATTGCCCTCTGTGTCGTTATCCCTCAGGTCCAATTAAATCTTTCCCATTGTTGTTAAGCTTGAAAATGGTGTAGAGAAGATTCATTAGGATGTTGCCAGGACTCGAGGTTCTGACCTACAGGGAGAGTTTGCGCAGGCTTGGACTCTACTCCTTGGAGCGCAGGAGGACGAGGGCATGAATTTAATTGTCCTATCTGGGACATGACAATAAACCTCCTGAATCCCCCCCTTATAGAAAATTATGAGCGAATTGATTGGGTAGTGACAGAGTGCCCCAACGGGTCTGACTTGGTTTAAGGTAATCCTCTATACCTGAATCTAAGGTGCCTTTTTTTTACCACAGAGGACGTGTGTCTTGGAACGAACCAAAGGAGGTCCCCTTCCTGGACTATCACTCCCCTGGCACACTTTGTTACATACATAGGACAGGTTTCGAGGGATAAATCTCTGACATAAAAAACTGGGCTGGGTGCAGTACTGCTGTAATCCTGTAGATAGCAGTGTTAACCCACTGGAGTCATAGAGACGTGATGGAGTCATAGAGATTTTTACAGTGGAAAATGGCCTTTCAGCCCGACTTGCCCATGCCGACCAACATGTCCCATTTACACTAGTCCCATCTGCTCGCATGTAGTCCAGACCCCACCATGTTCACGTCCATAATTCATAGTAGCAGAATTAGGCTATTCGGCCCTTCGAGTGTGCTCAATAGTTCAACAGTCCTTTATTGTCATGTGCGCCCTGAGATATAATGACATTTGATTTACCATATAGTCACACCATAAAAAGCAACAAGACACAATTAAACATAAACAGCCACCACAGCGGCGTGTGAGAATCCCCAGGGCACACAGCATAAGCGGAGACCCACCGTGATGTGACCAAATGTGTACCGACCTCTGTCACTCTCTCTGCAGTCCCTGTCCACCCGAACAGTCAGAAAGCCGTCCACACTCGCACCAGATTCTGGAATGTTCTCATGGTGCGATTTCCCTGCAAACACCTAGATCACTGCACTCACGGCACTCCCTCCAGGTCCTCGCCAGCGCAGACAGCACATCCATCTTGTTTTTCGGTGAGCTCACTTTCCCCACTGTGATGGAAGGCAAATAACCATTACCCTCTTCATTCTTTTCTCCCACGGTCGGGGCGACCGAAACATCCGCAGTCGGGGCGGTCAAAGCTCCTGCGGTTGGTGATCGCAATGGGGCCATCGAGGTTCCTGTGACCGGAGCAGTCGAAGCTCCTGCGGTTTGGGCTCCTGAGGTCAATCGCTAACAAAGTGATCGCCAGATCCACGATGTTAGGCCGTAATGCGGACGGAGATATGATCCGAAAAAGTCGCATATCCGTCGGGAGAAGAGATTTTTAAAGTTTCCCCAATGCCCCTCTCACCCCCCCCCCCCCCCCCCCCCACCCCCACCCCCCCCCCCCCCCCACCACCAATGAGGCTATGGCCTCTGATCCTTGGCTCTCCCACTGGTGGAAACATCCTCTCTACATTCACTTTAACCAGGCTTTTCACCATTCGTAAGTTTCAGAGGTCGCCCCTTATATTTCTAAACTTTAGCGAGCACAGACCCAGTGCCGTCAAACGCATTCATACCTGGGATCTCTCTCGTAAACCTCCTCTGGACTCTCTCCAACACCAGCACATCCTTCCTCAGATGTGGGGTCCAAAACTGGGGATCTGTTATTCTATATAGATTAGATCCTACCCTGTAAGCCACTCTGGGGGATGTTATTCTATATATAACCCCCCCCCCAATACTGCGGATTGAATCTCAGCCTACAACCCACTGCTGGGGATCTTTTATCCAACAGATAAACCCTCCTGAACCCGGGGATACAAAGGATACAAAGGACATTTATTATCACATACACCAATTGGTGTAGTGAAATTTGACTTGTCATGCAGCACACAGATAAAGATAAGACACAACATTAAAGAATTTAACAATAAACATAAAAACATCCCCCCCACAATGGTTCCCACTGTGAGGGAAGGCACAAAGTGCAGTCCCCATCCCCATGTCCACCCATAGTCGGGCCTATTGAGGTCTCCGCAGTCGCCGCTACGGGGGCCGACGTTACAGGCCCTTCTCGCCGGGTGATGGTGCTCCGTCGTCGGGAGAATCCTCTCAGCGGCTTGGGATGCCTGGAGCGGCCGCTTCCTCACCGGAGACCGCGGCTTCCGAAGCCAACAGGCCTCGCTGGATGGAGCTCCACAACTGGCAATCTCAACTGGCAATCTCAGCGAGAGATCCCAGGCTCCCGATGTTTAGGTTCAGCGCCACCGCCCGCGGCTGGCCGCTCCACAGTCCCGCAGCTCCGTGATGTTTTTATCGGCAGTCTTCAGCTCACCGGAGTTCCAGCGTGGCGACCCGGGCAAGGCATCGCCCGCTCCGCGATAGCACTCCAGCGCTGTGCTGCCGCCGAAGCTGAGGTTCTGGGCGGTCCCCTCAGGAAACGCCGCTCCAGGCCCGCTGGTAGGCCGCGAGGACGGGTCGAAGATGCAGCCCGGAGAAAAGCCGCCTCTCTGACCAGGTAGGGACCCTGAATAGCAGTTTCCCCCTTCCCCCCCTTCACACCCACATAAAAAAGGCTAGAACTCCGAAAACAAAAACTCAACTAACTAAAAATAAAGAAAAAGAGATGAAAAAAGGGACAGCTGCAGGCTGGGCAGCCATACCCGTCCAGGACGGTGCCCCCGAACCTGGGGAGTATTGAGGAGAGGGGAAGGTGGTATTGAGACGAGGATTCAATCTGGGATTTTGATATCAACAGAGCAGGCGTGTGATCCAGCGCAGAACGCGGATGTGGCAGCGGTGATAATGCAGGAAGGACTAGCCAACATCTGTCTCGTTACATCCAGCATGACCGTAATGAGGGCAAAAGTGGAGACCACAATCCCACGCAAACGCAAGGGGAGCTGCACCCAGCACGACAAGGTGAGTGGAGGTGTGACACGCCAGGTCCCGTAGGGAGAGGGGACAATGTTTATCAATCACCCCCTCACCTCATTCCCTCTCTCTGTTGCAGGCGTTGGAGAGGTTTTATGAATCAGTCATGCAGGGAATAATCCGACACATCAACTTTGATGGTGGGTCTCATCTCTGCCTCCCCCTCCCTTGTTACCCCCCCCCCCCCCCCCCCCCCCCGCCTCTGCTCTGACCCCACTTTCCACCTCTCGCCCCCTCTCCCTCCTCTCCACCCTCCCGCCCTCTCTCCCTGCCCCTCTCCCTCCGCCTCTCGCTCCCCGCTCCTCGCCTCTCCCTCCCCCTCACCCTCTCCATCCTGCCCTCTCCCTACCACCTCTCTCCCACCCCCCCTCTCCCCTCTCTCTCCCTACCCCTCTCTCACCCAATCTCTCTCTCTCCCTCTCGCTCTACTACTCTCTCTCCCCTTTCTCACTTTCCCCCATCTCCCCTTCCTCCCTCCCCCCTCTCTACCCCTTCCCCTCTCTCCCCCTCTCCCCCTCTCCCTCTTCCTCCCTCTTCCTCCCTCTTCCTCCCTCTTCCTCCCTCTTCCTCCCTCTTCCTCCCTCTTCCTCCCTCTTCCTCCGTCTTCCTCCCTCTTCCTCCCTCTTCCTCCCTCTCTTCCCTCCCTCTCCCCCCTCCCTCTCCCTCCCTCTCCCCCCCCTCCTCCCCCCCCCCCTCCCTCCCCCTCCCTCTCCCTCCCCCTCTCCCCCCCCCTCTCCCTCCCCCTCTCCCTCCCTCTCTCCCCCCCCCTCCCTCTCTCCTTCTCTCCCTCCTTCTCCCCCCCTCCCGCTCTCCCCCCCTCTCTCCCTCTCCCCCTCTCTCCCTCCCCCCCTCTCTCCCCCCTCCTCTCCCTCTCTCTCTCTCTCTTTCTCCCTTCCTCGCCCTCCCTCCCCCTCTCTCTCTCCCCTCTCTCTCTTTCTCTCTCCCTTTTCCCCTCTCTCCCCCTCTCCCCCTCTCCCCCCCTCTCCCTCTCGCCCCCTCCCCCCCTCTCTCTCCCTCTCTCCCCTCTCTCTCTCCCCCCCCCCTCTGGTGAAGTGCTTTCTCATTGCTAGTCCTGGTTTTGTGAAGGAACATTTCTGCAACTATATGTTCGAGCAGGCCGTCAAATGTGACCTCCGTTTGCTACTTGACAATCGCTCCAAGTTCCTGCAGGTCCACTCCTCCTCTGGCCACAAATATGCCCCTCCCTAGTGGTTAGTCCGTTGCCCTATGCACCCCCGCATACATCACCTCTTTTTGTGAAGGACCATTTCTCCCCCGCCTGTGTTCAACAGTAGACAAGCCACCAAATCCCCGCCTGTCCCCTCCGTTTGCCATCACTTCCCCATCCTGCTCCAAGTTCCTAGCAGGTCCACTCCTCCTGTGGCCACAAGACACCCCTCACCTGTCCCCCACTGTTAGTCCGTGCCCTAGTAGCATCCCCCACCCCGCCGCATACACCACGCTCCCCTCTCCCCGCACGTAGACAAGCCACCAACGCTCCCCACCTGTCCCCCACAGTAGACAAGACACCAACCACGCTCCCCCGCCTGTCCCCCACTGTAGACAAGCCACCAACTCTCCCCGCCTGTCCCCTCACAGTAGACAAGACACCAACGCTCCCCGCCTGTCCCCTCACAGTAGACAAGACACCAACGCTCCCCACCTGTCCCCATAGTAGACAAGACACCAACGCTCCCCACCTGTCCCCACGGTAGACAAGACACCAACGCTCCCCACCTGTCCCCTCACAGTAGACAAGACACCAACGCTCCCCGCCTGGCCCCACTGTAGACAAGTCACCAACACTCCCCGCCTGTCCCCTCACAGTAGACAAGTCACCAACGCTCCCCGCCTGTCCCCACTGTAGACAAGACACCAACACTCCCCGCCTGTCCCCACTGTAGACAAGACACCAACACTCCCCGCCTGGCCCCACCGTCGCCAAGACCGACGTTCTCTGCCTGTCCCGGCTGCCGTTAGTCCCTGCACCACATCCGCTGCATCACGGGGTGGGCACAGGGAAGCGAGGGAGAGGCGTGTTGGCCCGGTACCCCGCAATTTGGATCTGTACCTCACCCCCTCCCCTCCCCCTCTCTTCCAGAAGTGCTCTGTGACCCCAGTATAACAGGCCGACTGGCAAATACAAAGGTAAGTCACAACCCCCTGCCCGTCTCTGCCGTCCCTGTCACCCATGCCACTGCACCCCTCACTGTCTCTGCCACTCCCTCCCCTCTGACTATACCCCTCCCGGATTGGGGGGGTGATGGAGGGCGAGGGGGTGATGGAGGGTGAAGGGGTGATGGAGGGCGATGGAGGGAGGAGGAGGGGTGAGGGAGCTGAGAGGGAAGGGGTGGAGTTGGTGGGTGGTGGAGGTGGAAAGAGGGAAGGGGGGAACGAGGGGGCAAGGGAGGGAGGTGAGGAAGTTGGTTAAAAAGCCTCCCACCCATTCCCTTCCCAGTAACTGGGCTGCTCCTCTCTCTCCCTCTCTCCCCCTCCCTCTCTCCCCCTCCCTCTTGCCCCCTCCCTCTCTCCCCCCCCTCCTCTCTCCCCCCCTCCCTCTCTTCCCCTCCCTCTCCTCCCCTCCCTCCCCCATCCCTCCCTCTCTCTCCCGCTCTCCCTCTCCTCTCCCCTCTCCCTGCTCCCCCCCTCCCCCTCCCCCTCCCCTTCCCCCCCCTCCCTTCTCCCCTCCCTGCTCCCCCTCCCTTCCCTCCCCCTCCCTCTAACCCCTCCCTCTTTCACCCCCTCCCTCTCACCCACTCCCTCTCTCTCTCTCCCCTCCCCCCCCTTCCCCCCCTCCCTCTTTCTCTCCCCCTTCCCCCTCCCTCTCTCCCCCACCTCCCTCTCTCCCCTCCCCTCTCACCCTCCTCTCCTCTCCTCTCCCCCCTCCTCCCTCTCTCTCTCCCCCCTCCCTCTCTCCCCCTCTCCCCCTCTCCCTCTCTTCCCTCTCCCTCCCCCTCCCCTTTCTCTCTCCCCCCTCCCTTTCTCCCCATCCCTCTGCCTCCCTCCCTTCCCCCTCCCTCTCTCCCCACTACTCTTTCCCCCTCCCCCTCTTCCCCTCCCCCTCTTCCCCTCCCCCTCTTCCCCTCCCCCTCTTCCCCTCCCCCTCTTCCCCTCCCCCTCCTTCCCCTCCCCCTCTTCTCCTCCCCTTCCCCCCCCCCTTCCTCTCCCTCCTCCCCCTTCCCCCCTTCCCCCCCTTCCCCCTCTCCCCCCTTCCCCTTCTTCCCCCTCTTCCCCTCTTCCTCCTCTCCTCTCCCCTCTTCCCCTCTTCCCCCTCTTTCTTCCCCCTCTTCCCCTCTTCCCCTCCCCCTCTTTCCCTCTCCCACTCTCCCCCTTTCTCCCCCCTTCCCCCCCTCCCTCCCCCTTCCTCTCCCCTCCCTCTCCCGCTTTCTCCCACCTCACTCTCTCCCTCTTTCTCCCCCCTCCTCTCTCCTTCCCCCTCACTACAGGCCGCGGGGGAAGTGAAAGCTCTGGACGATTTCTACAAGATGATGAAACAGGAGCCGGCACGAGCCTTCTACGGGTAGGAGGGTGGAAGAGGCAGGTGGCAGAGGTGGAGACAGAGTGGGGTGGAAGCGTCTGGCCAGAAGGTGGGAGAGAATGAGGAGTGACGAGAAATAAGGGGGTGGGTAAGAAAGAGGGGGGGAGAAGGGAAGAGGAAGAGTTGTGTGCGGAATGGGATATGTCTCAACTATCAAACAATTCAACCGTGTATAGAAAGGTGTGATAGACAGTGCCCTGTGTATCTCTTGGCACTTTTGGCACTGCCAAATAGTAGTCACTTAACCTGTATTTGGTGAGGGTCTGTCTCTGCTTTATGTCTCTAACAGTTGAGAGATAATCTGCCAATTTATAATCTCTTTTTAGTGCACGGTAACATTCTAATCTGCTTTGTCTTTTGGTTTCTTTATCCCAATGTTCCAAATACGTTTCTTTACATTGTTTGGTAATTTGGTTCACTCTAACTGGTGATTGGGGGTCAGTATTGATCTGAGGCCAGTCAGGGTTTAACTGGATAGGGTTGAACTGAATTGGGGTAGTTAGTCTCAGTACCAACTGACACAGGGAACTCTTTTCTGGGTTCCCCTCTTGTGTTTGAAGGGCTTTAAACTGGAGGGTATCTGGGGGGTTAGATTTAAGGAGATTCCAAAAATTTAGTGCTCTTTTCTGGATATTATCAGTGGGTATCTCCCTAGTTCCGCCCTACATGTATTTGTTGGTGTTTTCATTTGGATACGGAGGATGTTCCGACAAAATTCTGCATGCAGTGCCTCTGTTGTATGTTTTCCCCATTTACTATAACTATGGTGACTGAGTGGACCCTATACTTCACTACCATAAAGCGCAATAGGCTGGATTACACTGTCAAATATTTTAAGCCAGATTTTAATTGGGATTTGGATGTTGTAGAATCTTCTTTTTATTGCATACAGAGCTCTTCTAGCTTTCTCTATTAGTGCATTCCTGCCATATTGAAGCTCCCTGATGCTGAAACAGTTAGACCAAGGTAAGTATAGCTCATAGTGTGTTCGATAACAGTACCATTGAGAGTAAATTTGTATTTATTTTACTGACATCTGGGTCTTTTCTGAAAAATCATGATGTTGGTTTTCTTTAGATTTACTGCCAGTGCCCAATTTTGGCAGTACTCATCAAGTAGGTGCAACTGTTGCTGCAGTCCCTGTTCTGTGGGGGACAGCAGAACCAAGTCATCCGCATAAAACAGGGAATTTACCTCTCCGTCCAGAAGACAGAGGCCCGGCGCTGTGCTCTGGTCCAACTTTACTGCCAAATCGTTGATATATACATTAAACAGTGTCGGGCTCAGATTGCAGCCTTGCCGGACGCCTCTTCTCTGGGCGAAGAGATCAGTGCGTTTGTCCCCAATTTTAACGCCACATTTATTATTCAGATACATTGATTTGATAAGGTCATATACCTTTCCTCCTATACCACAGCCGAGGAGTTTGTAATAGAGCCCTTCATGCCAAATAGAGTCAAATGCTTTCTCAAAGTCAATAAAACAGGCAAATATTTTCCCATTTTTCGCTTGGTGTACATGTTTTTCAATGAGAGTGTGGAGGGTATAAATGTGATCAGTGGTACGGTGTTTTGGGAAGAAGCCGGTTTGGTTTTTACTGGGAATGTTGTGTTTGTTAAGGACATCCTGTATTCTGTTATTTATGATACTGCAGAATAACTTCCCTAGGCATCTACTGACACAGATGCCACGATAATTATTTGGGTCTAATTTGTTTCCACTCTTATAAATGGGTTAAATAAGCCCTTGACACCAAATATCAGGGAAATAACCTGAACGTAGTATGATGTTGAACAGCCTAAGCACTATGTCCTGCATCTCCGGAGTGCTGTACTTGAGCATTTCATTTTTGATGCTGTCTGGACCACAGGCTTTCTTTGAGTGAAGAGATTTTATATTTATGGTCAGTTCTTCCAAAGTAATTGGGGAATCAAGAGGGTTTTGATAATCTTTAATTACTGTTTCTAGTGTTTGTAGTTTTTCTTTGATATGGGAATAAATCAGGGAAGGTAGTACATCCATGGATAACAAGGGAAATCAGGGATATTATCAAAGCGAAGGATGATGCGTACAAATTAGCCAGAAAAGCAGCATACCGGAGGACTGGGGGAAATTCAAAGACCAGCAGAGGAGGACAAAGGGCTTAATTAGGAAAGGAAAAATAGATCATGAAAGAAAACTGGCAGGGAACATAAAAACTGACTGCAAAAGTTTTTATAGATATGTGAAAAGAAAGAGATTAGTTAAAACAAATGTAGGTCCCTTGCAGTCAGAAACAGGTGAGTTGATCATGGGGAACAAGGATATGGCGGACCAATTGAATAACTACTTTGGTTCCGTCTTCACTAAGGAAGACATAAATAATTTGCCGGAAATAGCAGGGGACCGCGGGTCAAAGGAGTTGGAGGAATTGAGTGAAATCCAGGTTAGCCGGGAAGTAGTGTTGGGTAAATTGAATGGATTAAAGGCCGATAAATCCCCAGGGCCAGATAGGCTGCATCCCAGAGTACTTAAGGAAGTAGCTCCAGAAATAGTGGATGCATTAGTAATAATCTTTCAAAACTCTCTAATAGCAAAAGGATAACGAGGGATAAAATTGGTCCATTGGAGAGACAGAGTGGACAGCTATCTGCAGAGCCAAAAGAGATGGGGGAGATATTGAACAATTTTTTTTCTTCGGTATTCACCAAGGAGAAGGATATTGAATTATGTGAGGTAAGGGAAACAAGTAGAGTAGCTATGGATACTATGAGGTTCAAAGTAAAAGAAGTACTGACACTTTTGAAAAATATAAAAGTGGATAAGTCTCCAGGTCCTGACAGGATATTCCCTAGGACATTGATGGAAGTTAGTGTAGAAATAGCCGGGGCTATGACAGAAATATTTCAAATGTCATTAGAAAAGGGAATAGTCCCCGAGATTGGTGTACTGCGCATGTTGTTCCATTGTTTAAAAAGGGTTCTAAGAGTAAACCTAGCAATTATAGACCTGTTAGTTTGACTTCAGTGGTGGGCAAATTAATGGAAAAGGTACTTAGAGATAATATATATATAAGCATCTGGATAAACAGGGTCTGATTAGGAACAGTCAACATGGATTTGTGCCTGGAAGGTCATGTTTGTCTAATCTTCTTGAATATTTTGAAGAGATTACTAGGGAAATTGATGAGGGTAAAGCAGTGGATGTTGTCTATATGGACTTTAGTAAGGCCTTTGACAAGGTTCCTCATGGAAGGTTGGTTAAGAAGGTTCAACTGTTGGGTATAAATGCAGGAATAGCAAGGTGGATTCAACCGTGGCTGAATGGGAGAAGCCAGAGGGTAATGGTGGATGGCTGTTTATCGGGTTGGAGGCAGGTGACTAGTGGGGTGCCTCAGGGATCTGTGTTGGGTCCTTTGTTGTTTGTCATGTACATCAATGATCTGGATGAAGGGGTGGTAAATTGGATTAGTAAGTATGCAGATGATACCAAGATAGGGGGTGTTGTGGATAATGAAGAGGATTTCCAAAGTGATTTAGGCCATTTGGAAAAATGGGCTGAAAGATGGCAGATGGAGTTTAATGCTGATAAATGTGAGGTGCTACACCTTGGCAGGACAAATCAAAATAGGACGTACATGGTAAATGGTAGGGAATTGAAGAATACAGTTGAACAGAGGGATCTGGGTATAACCATGCATAGTTCCTTGAAGGTGGAATCTCATATAGATAGGGTGGTAAAGAAAGCTTTTGGTATGCTAGCCTTTATAAATCAGAGCATTGAGTATAGAAGCTTGGATGTAATGTTAAAATTGTACAAGGCATTGGTGAGACCAAATCTGGAGTATGGTGTACAATTTTGGTCGCCCAATTATAAGAAGGATGTCAACAAAATAGAGCGAGTACAGAGGAGATTTACTAGAATGTTGCCTGGGTTTCAACAACTAAGTTACATAGATAGGTTGAATAAGTTAGGTCTTTATTCTCTGGAGCGCAGAAGGTTAAGGGGGGACTTGATAGAGGTCTTTAAAATGATGAGAGGGATAGACAGAGTTGATGTGGACAAGCTTTTCCCTTTGAGAATAGGGAAGATTCAAACAAGAGGACATGACTTCAGAATTAAGGGACAGAAGTTTAAGGGTAATATGAGGGGGAACCTCTTTACTCAGAGAGTGGTAGCGGTGTGGAATGAGCTTCCAGTGGAAGTGGTGGAGGCAGGTTCATTGGTATAATTAAAAAATAAATTGGATAGGCATATGGATGAGAAGGGAATGGAGGGTTATGGTATGAGTGCAGGCAGGTGGGACTAAGGGAAAAAAGGTTGTTCGGCACGGACTTGTAGGGCCGAGATGGCCTGTTTCCGTGCTGTAATTGTTATATGGTTGTTATATGGTACAGGGCCAAGACTCAACAGAGGTGCATTACCTCTCTACCACTTTTATTTATTTCACAGTCAAGGTTGTTTTGGTTAATGATAGTTGGTGTGACATACAAGGGGGTTTGACCGAACACATGGTTGTTGCCCTGTGGGTCTATGGAATCAGGTTCACATCAGGTCCTTGCATTCAGGTCTCCACATAGTAGCACATTTCCCTGGGCCTGGAAATGATTGATGTCCCTGTGGAGAGTTTCAAATATATCCTCTTCAAAATATGGCGATTCTGTTGGGGGTATGTAGGCAGCACATCTTTTCCAATTATTCCAATTTTTTAATCTAGTTTCAACCATATATGTGATTTCCCCTGTTTTATTGATGTAATGTGACTGTCTAGTTCTTTGTACCACACCAAGACCCCCCCAGAGGTTCTGCCCTTATGTATATCAGTAGCTTTTACTGAGGGCACCATGACTTCATGGTACCCTGAGGGACAGTGAATGAACGTATCCTTTCCATACCATGTTTCTGTTAATATCATTATATCAGTGTCTTCTATAGACTTTAGGAACTCAGGGTTCCCTGTCTTCATCCTGAAGGTTGAAGAGTAGAGACCCTGGATATTCCAGCAGCCTATATGGAATGAACTCATTTATTTTGTATTTATATTCTCTTCTTTTTTAGTTTAAATAAAACCTATTTTGTGGGACGGGTGCGAAAACACTAGTTTTTTCTATAATTGGGGAATGTTAGGTACAGTTTTGTATGCCATGGTAA
This sequence comes from Leucoraja erinaceus, assembly GCF_028641065.1. Taxonomy (NCBI): domain Eukaryota; kingdom Metazoa; phylum Chordata; class Chondrichthyes; order Rajiformes; family Rajidae; genus Leucoraja; species Leucoraja erinaceus. Next base: position 88,046 of record NW_026576107.1, on the reverse strand, counting down.
GGCAGACTCGTAATGCCACCTAGTAATAATAACTATATTAATAATCAATATCAACAGTGTTAATATTAATATCAACAAAATCCACAGTACTAATTCAGTGCAATCATATCAACAATATCATCAGTACTAATTCAGTGCAATCATATGCTGTTTTTATCAGTCACTCGGAAGACTCTTTATATATTTGAAACCTTTGTTACCATAGGAGGTGGGAACATAGGGTGTGCAGCAGCTGCCTGATCTCTCCCATCTCCGAGGTGATCTGCGGCTGTGGCTGGAGTGATGAGCTGGGGGCAATGGCGGCCCTGGCTGGGCTGTTCTGACTCCTCGCAGTTTGGCGGGTGGTCCTGACATGGTGGGGGGGAGGGAGTCCAGATTGGCCTCTTGGATTCCATTGATCGAGGGGGTGGGAAGGTTACGTCCCAGGGCAGTATATTTGAGGGTCTTTGCAAAGACCCTCACCCCCTGTCTGTTTAGATGTACTCCATCATGGAGGTCCCATGTACCGATGGTCGGATGGTGGGCCACTTGGACATTAGGGAGGGCGGCACATCCTCTGCTGATCTCCATGTTGGTATTGTGGATCACATGGGGTAGGGTATCCGTCCTGGGGAGCAGGGTAGATATCACAATCCTCGATTCAGGGAATTCCTTGCTGGCCTTTTCTGCCATCCTCGTTATTGCCCCAGCAGTACGATGGCGTAAGGTGTGCAAGGCATTCGTGTCTGTATGGATCACGAGGTGTTGAGGGCTCCCGATGGTGTCTTTGCTCAAGAACCTCATTGCCTGGTCTGTGGTGCTGCACCTTTTGACTAATACCTGGCGACCTGGGAACAGCCTCTGGGGGTCCAGAAACTTCCTGTTGGAATCAGTCACTCTCTCTGTCTCTCTCTATGTATCCGTCTATGTCTCTGTTTATGTCTCTGTCTCTGTCTCTGACTGTCTCTCTCTCTCTCTCTCTCTCTCTGTCTCTCTGTGTCTCTCTGTCTGTCTCTGTCTCTCTCTGTCTCTCTCTGTCTCTCTCTGCAAAGGGTACAGAGAAGATTTATGAGGATGTTGCCAGCAGGCACGGAAATCACTATCAAAATATGGAGGGGACAGGGGGAACACAATTTCTTGGCGGGCGTGCGCGCATGCTCACACTCGCACGCGAGGCTTCGGAGGCCCAATTCTGCGCTAAATGCAGCTCAACTCTGCCTGTCTCGCCGGATTAACCTACAGCCCTGCCTGGACTGACGGGACACCAGCGCTGCTTCTCCGTGCTGGCTGTAAACCTGGGCCATAATTCCCGCAAGTCCAGGCAGGGCTGTAGGTTAACTTGGAGCAACAGGCAGAGTTGAGCTGGGTTTAGCGCTGCTTCTGTGTGCTGGCTGTGGGTACAGCTCCCATCAGAATCCCGACGTCTCTCGCCACCCTCGGGCGTGGTGGGGAGGGGCACTCGGCCGGAGAGCCGGGATTGATCCTGGCTGTGGATGAGGCTCAGGTCTGTGCCGAGAGTGTTTTGGCACGTCTCCCACCTCCAATCACCGCGCTCTTTCCTCAGTCCCACCCCCCTACTTCTGTCTCTGACCGACACTTCCCTCCTCCAATGATTGCGCTGAATCATCATCGCCTGCTGACCGACGTCTCTCTCGTCCAATTGGATCCCTCGATCAGCAGTCCCACCCCCACTGTCTCGCGGAAAGCGGAGATTTCACCAGGTTGTTTAAAATCTGGATTACAAAAAATTAGGGTGGGGATCCTACCTTACGTCTCAAAACAGGGGAAAGACGTGCCGGAGGATGTAGTTGAGGCAGATACTATCACAATGTTTAAGAAACAGTTAGACAGGTACATGAATAGGGCAGGTTTAGAAAGATATTGACCAAACGTGGGCCGGTGGGACATGTTGGTCGCTGTGGGCAAGTTGGGCCTGATTCTAGGACTATGTCAGAGATTCCAGAATTCAGCTTTAGTCAGCATTTCTGGAGAATGTGTATCCTACATCACCATAGGTGCTGCTTGACCAGCTGAGTTACTCCAGCACTTTGTACTTATCCATGTTCTCCAGAGATGCTACCTGACCTGCTGAGTTACTCCAGCATTCTGTGGCTTGTAGAACACAGTTCTCAGATTCTATGAAGTTTCCCCTCAACCTCCGACGTTCCAGAGATACCAACCCAAGTCTGACCAACCTCCCTGTAGCTGAAACCCTCTAATCCCAGCAACATTCTGGTAAACCCCCTCTGTACCCTCTGCAACCTGTCCCTGTAGCTGAAACCCTCTAATCCCGGCAACATTCTGGTAAACCTCCTCTGCACGCTCTGCAACCTGTTCCTGTAGCTGAAACCTTCTAACCAAGACAGCATTCTGGTAAACCTCCTCTGCACTCGCTTCAAAGCCACATCTTTCCTGTAACGGGGCAACCAGAACTGCACGCAATGTTCCAAATGCGGTCTGACCAACGTCCGAGAGCTGCATCATGATTCCCTGACTCCTGTATTCAATGGCCCAACTGATGAAGGCATGTATACATACACCTTCTTTACCACTCTATCTACTTGCGCTGCCACTTTCAGTGTGCTGTGAACTTGGACCCCAACTTCCCTCTATGCATCAACGCTGTTCAGGGTCTTGCCATTTAACTGTATACTTTCCCCTTACATTTGACCTCCCAAAGTGCAAGTCAGGAGTGTGAGGGAATGCTCCCGCTTGCCCCGGGTGGAGGAAGTCCGTGCACACCACATCCGCCACATCACCTCTCCACCATCTACAGCCACAAAAGACAGTGAAGGTCAATTCGTAGGGTACGTAGGAGTTTGTGGATGTCGCGTAGCGGTTCGTACGAGTAATGGTGGGTACTCGGAATATCCGGTAAATTTGTGACGTTTTTTCAACTGAAAAATGTCCACGAGTAAAAAAATACTCGTGATTACTTTTTATTTTTACGAGCTCCTATGTACCCGCTACGTACATTACAGGAGCACGAATCAGGGGAGAACTCTTGAATTACCTTGTACAGTGGGACAGGCCCTTTAGATTTAGCTCTTCGGGCCAATAGAATCAAGGGATATGGGAATCAAGAAGACCAAGGAGCTCATTGTGGACTACAGAAGATCTTGGGGTGACACGTACACCCCCATCCATGTTAACGGGACGGAGGTGGAGCGTGTTTCCAGCTTCAGGTTTCTGGGGGTCAACATCTCTGATGACCTCTCTTGGACCCACAATACCTCTACTCTTGTCAAGAAGGCTCACCAGCGTCTTCTTCCTGAGGAGACTGAAGATGGTCCATCTGTCTCCTCAGATTCTGGTGAACTTCTACCGATGCACCATCGAGATCATCCTTACTAACTGTATCACAGTATGGTATGGCAACTGCTCTGTCTCCGACCGGAAAGCATTGCAGAGGGTGGCGAAAACTGCCCAACGCATCACTCCCCTCCATTGAGTCTGTCCTGAGCAAGCGATGTCTGCGAAGGGCGCGCAGCATCGTCAAGGAATGCTCTCACCCCAACCACAGACTGTTTACCCTCCTCCCATCTGGGAGGCGCTACTGGTCTCTCTGTTGCCTAACCAGCAGGTTCAGGAACAGCTTCTTCCATGCTCTTGTTACCCTACTGCACTCTGCACCTTAGTGATTGCCAGTCACCCCCCCCCCCCCCCTCGGATATTCCTTCCCCCAGTGACTGATCTCTCCCCCCCCCCCCCGAAATTTGCACTACTGCTACTGTTTATTCACATATATATATTTTACTGTTCCATTATTCTGTGTTCGCACTTCTGGGTGAGATGCAAACTGCATTTCGTTGTCTCTGTAGTTGTACACTGCACAATGACAATAAAGTTTGAATCTGAATCTGAAAAAGCAGGAACGGGGTACCGATTTTAGATGATCAGCCATGATCATATTGAATGGCGGTGCTGGCTCGAAGGGCCGAATAGCCTACTCCTGCACCTATTTTTTTTTTTTTAAGTTTCTATGCACCTCCTGAAACATTTTGTATGTTTCAGTAGGTACGGTGAAAAGCTTGGTTTTGCATGGTATCCAACCAGATCAAATAATACTGCACAGAAATACAATCGTCAAACTCAAGTACAATAGGTAGAGCAAAGGAGAAGATACTGAGTGCAGAATAAATGTTGCATTGCAGCGCATTAGTTCCAGAGACAAAGTCCAATATCCGCAATGGGGTAGAGTAGAATGCAAGTTTATGGAAGAAGCCTGAAAACAGAGGGGAAGAAGCTGATCCCTTGTCTGGTGGTGCACGCTATTAAGCTTCTGTATCTGCTGCCTGCTGGGAGGTGAGTGGTGGCGGGGGATCAAGGGGGAAGGCAGGGTGTAGTGAGGCCGAAAGATTGTTTAGAGACCAAATCTCTCTCTAACGCAGGGTGAAGGAGGTGGAGAAGGCAAATGAGGCCCTGGCTGTGGAAACATTGCTCATCTCTGATCATCTTTTCAGGTACAAAATTTCATCTTCCGTCCCTCCCCCTCCTTCCCCCAATCTCTTTCCACCCTCTCATCCCCTGCCATCTCTCTCCCCCTCCCATCCCCCCATCCCATCGCCCCATCTCCCTCCCCCTCCCCATCTCTCTCCCCTCCCCTCCCCATCTCTCCCCTCACCCCCCATCCCCACATCTCTCTCCCCCCCCCATCCCCCATCTCTCTCCCTCCCCCCTCCCCTCCCCCATCTCTCTCCCCCTCCCATCCCCACATCTCTCTCCCCCCTCCCATCCCCACATCTCTCTACACCTGGAGCACCGGGCCCATATCCCAGTCATTGTATCCCATTCTGAGAGCACCGCTCCCTTTTCCGAGTTCCGTAACCCACCTCAGGAACACTGCGCAGGATTCCCTGTCCCCAGGTCCCGCACCTGGAGCACCGCGCCCATTTCCCCGTCTCCGTATCCCACACTGGGAACTCCGGGCACTGTTCCCGGTCTCTGTATCCCACACAGGGAGCAACTTGCAATGTTCCCAGTTTTGCATCCCACATGCGCCCGTTTCATGGTCTCCGATCCGACACTGGGAGAACAGAGCATGGTTCCTGGTCTCCCACACCGGGAGAACAGCGCATGGTTCCTGGTCTCCGTATCCCACACCGGGAGAACAGCGCATGGTTCCCGATCTCCGTACTCCCAGGACTGACCCACACTGGGACCACCAAGCATGGTGTATCTGTATCCCACATTGGAAGTACATGCATGAATCCCAGTTGTTGTGTCCCACACTGGGAGTACATGCATGGTTCCCGGTCTCTGTATCCTTGGAACAGATCCACTCTGAGAGCACAGTGCACAGTTCCCAGACTCCTTATCCCACACCGGGTCTCCTTATCCCACACGCACGATTATCAGTCTCTGTATCCCTTACCAGGAGCATGGTGCACAGCTCCCAGTCTCCATATGGGAGCACAGTGCATGGTCCCCAGATTCCATATCACTAGGTCAGACCCACCGGTACCGGGACCACCATGCACCAGAGATATGAAGATAGGGAACCATGCTGTGGTGTGTGATATACAGACTTGGAACCCTGCGAGGTGCTCCCGTTATGTGATACAGAGGTGGAGAACCATGCACACTGCTCCCAGTGTGGAAAACGGAGACCGGGGACTATTCACAGTACTGCCAGTGTGGAATACAGAGACAGGGAACTGTGCACAGTGCTCCCGGTGGTGGATACAGAGACCGGCAAATGTGCATGTTGCTCCCGGTGGAGGAGACAGAGATTGGGAGACGGTGAAACATAGAAAATATGTGCAGGAGTAAGCCATTCGGCCCTTCGAGCCTGCACCGCCATTCAATATGATCATGGCTGATCATCCAACTCAGTATCATGTACCTGCCTTCTCTCCATACCCCCTGATCCCTTTAGCCACAAGGGCGACATCTAACTCCCTCTTAAATATAGCCAATGAACTGACCTCAGCTACCTTCAGTGGCAGAGAATTCCACAGATTCACCACTCTCTGTGTGAAAAATGCTTTACTCATCTCGGTCCTAAAGGATTTCCCCCTTATCCTTATACTGTGACCCCTTGTTCTGGACTACCTCAACATCGGGAACAATCTTCCTGCATCTAGCCTGTCCAACCCCTTAAGAATTTTGTACGTTTCTATAAGATCCCCCCTCAATCTTCTAAATTCTAGCGTGTACAAGCCGAGTCTATCCAGTCTTTTTTCATATGAAAGTCCTGACATCCCAGGAATCAATCTGGTGAACCTTCTCTGTGCTCCCTCTATGGCAAGAATGTCTTTCCTCAGATTAGGAGACCAGAACTGTATGCAATACTCCAGGTGTGGTCTCACCAAGACCCTGCACAACTGCAGTAGAACCTCCCTGCTCCTATATCAAATCCTTTTGCTATGAATGCTAACATACCATTCGCTTTCTTCACTGCCTGCTGCACCTGCATGCCTACTTTCAATGACTGGTGTACCATGACACCCAGGTCTCGTTGCATCTCCCCTTTTCCTAATCGACCACCATTCAGATAATAGTCTACTTTCCTGTTTTTGCCACCAAGGTGGATAACCTCACATTTATCCACATTATACTGCATCTGCCATGCATTTGCCCACTCACCCAGCCTAACCAAGTCACCTTGCAGCCTCCTAGCATACTCCTCACAGCTAACACTGCCCCCCATCTTCGTGTCATCCGCAAACTTGGAGATGTTGCATTCAATTCCCTCGTCCAAATCATTAACATATATTGTAAATAGCTGGGGTCCCAGCACTGAGCCTTGCGGTACCCCACTAGTCACTGCCTGCCATTCTGAAAAGGACCCGTTTACTCCTACTCTTTGCTTCGGTTCCTTTGCTTCGGATAACAGGTCCTTTTCAGAATGGTGCTGCTGGTGAGGGATACGGAGCCTGTGAACTGCCTGCTGCTCCTGAAATGGGTTACAGAGGTGGGGAATCGTACACGGTGCCCCGGGTGTGGGATATGGACATCAGGAACTGTGCGTAGTGCTCTTGCTGAGGGTCACAGTCACCGGGAACCATGCACAGTACTGAACATGCGCTGAAAAGATCGGGAATCTTCCCCCACCATTCACGATCTTTCTCACTGTAAATAGGAGCCAGGACATTGCGAAGCGGAGTCGCTACGTGAGGCTGGTGGACAGTGTACGAGACAACGGTGGGACAGTGAGGTGAGGAGTGGGCTCGCGGCATGCGGGGGAATGGGGCATGATGGGGGGGGGGGGGGAGAGAGACTCCTAGAGAGTCGACACACCTGTTCACCCTCACGGGGAAAACCTCCCCCCTTCCCCAGGAGCTCTGATTGGACATTTTAGTCAGTTAATGGATCAGGAGCTTGGGTCAGTTAACGGAGTGGGAGCTCTGATTGGACGCTTGTGTCAGTTATTGAACCGGGTGATTTAATTGGATGGTTTGGGTCAATTAATGGACTCTGATTAGACAGTTGGATGGTTCAGGAGCTCGGATTGGATGCAACGGACATTTGATGGATTGGAGGATGTAACATGGAAAATAGGTGCAGGTGGAGGCCATTCGGCCCTTCGAGGCAGCACCGCCATTCATTGTGATCATGGCTAATCGCCCCCAATCAGTAACCCGTGCCTGCCTTCTCCCCATATCCCCTGATTCTACTAGCCCCTAGAGCTCTATCTAACTCTCTCTTTGATGTGGCCTCCACTGCCCTCTGTGACAGGGAATTCAACAAATTCACAACTCTCTGGGAGAAAAGGTTATTTCTCACCTCAGTCTTAAATGGCTTCCCCTTTATTCTAAGACTGTGGCCCCTGGTTCTGTCCTTTTATAATTTTATATGGTTTTATAAGAGACCGCCTCATCCTTCTAAATTCCAGTGAATACAAGCCTAGTATTTTCAATCTTTCCTCATATGACAGTCCCGCCATCCCAGAGATCAATCATGTGAACCTACGCTGTACTGCCCCAATCACAAGGATGTCCTTCCTCAAATTAGGAGACCAAAACTGTACACAATACTCCAGGTGTGGTCTCACCAGAACCCTATACAACTGCAGAAGAACCTCTTTACTCCTATACTGAAATCCTCTTGTTAAGAAGGCCAACATTTCATTAGCTTTCTTTACTACCTGTTGTACCTGCACGCCAACTTTCAGTGACCGGTGTACAAGGACACCCAGGTCTCGCTGCACCTCCCCCTTACCTAACCTAACCACATTGAGATAATAATCTGCCCCCTTGTTTTTGCCACCAAAGTGGATAACATCACATTTATCTATATTATACTGCATCTGCCACGCATATGCCCACTCACTCAACCTGTCCAGGTCACCCTACAATCTCCTAACATCCTCCTCACAGTTCACTGCCACCCAGCTTTGTGTCATCTTGGTAGTGTTGCTCCTAATTCCCTCTTCCAAATCATTAATATTTTTGGTAAATATATATGCCCCAACAGAGAACCTTGCGGCACTCCACTGCCTGCCATTCTGAAAAGGACCCGTTCACTCCTACTCTTTGCTTCCTGTCTGCCAACCAATTTTCTATCCACGTCAACACCCTACCCCCAATATCATGTGCTCTAATCATCTTACCAGTCTCCCGTGCGGGACCTTATCAAATGCTTTCTGAAAGTCTCGATACACTACATACACTGACACCCCTTCATCCATTTTACTTGTCACATCGTCAAAGAATTCCAGAAGAATAGCCAAGCATGATTTTCCTTTCATGAATCCATGCTGACTTGGACTAATCCTTGTCGGGTACGTCGAACAATCCTTGTTCAATACATACCAGGGCCCCATCCCCGACCTCTACCTCCGTTACATCGACGACTGCTTTGGTGTCACCTCCTGCACCCACACACAACTGACTGACTTCATCCACTTCACCACCAACTTCCATCCGGCACTCAAATACACCTGGACTATTTCTGACACTTCCCTACCATTCCTTGACCTCACTATTTCCATTGCAGGTGATAGACTTCTGACCGACTATAAACCCACTGACTCCCATGGCTATCTGGACTACACGTGTTTCCACCCTGCTTCCTGTAAGGACTCCATCCCCTACTCCCAATTCCTCCGTCTACGCCACATCTTCTCCCAGGATGAGGCGTTCCACACCAGGGCATCTGAAATGTCCTCATTCTTCAGGGAATGGGGGTTCCCCATCTCCACCATAGATGAGGCTCGCACCAGGGTCTCTTCCATCCCCCGCAACACTGCTCTCTCTCCCCATCCCCGCACATGCAACAAGGGCAGAGTCCCCCTAGTCCTCGCCTTTCACCCCACCAGCCGTCACATACAACAAGTAATCCTCCGTCAGTTTCGCCACCTCCAACGTGACCCCACCACTTGCCACATCTTCACATCTCCCCCATGTCTGCCTCCCTCCACAACTCCCTTGTCAATTCTTCCCTTCCCTCCCGTACCACCCCCTCCCCGGGCACTTTCCGTTGCAACTGCAAGAAATGCAACACCTGTCCCTTTACCTCCCCCCTCGACTCCATTCAAGGACCCAAGCAGTCGTTCCAGGTGCGACAGAGGTTCACCTGTATCTCCTCCAACCTCATCTACTGCATCCGCTGCTCTAGATGTCAGCTGATCTACATCGGTGAGACTAAGCAGAGGTTGGGCGATCTTTTCGCCGAACACCTCCGCTCGGTCTGCAAGAACCTACCTGACCTCCCGGTGGCTCACCACTTCAACTCACCCTCCCATTCCCCGTCCGACCTCTCTGTCCTGGGTCTCCTCCATGGCCAGAGTGAGCAACACCGGAAATTGGAGGAACAGCATCTCATATTACGCTTGGGAGTCTGCATCCTACGGGCATGAACATTGAATTCTCCCAATTTTGTTAGCCCTTGCTGTCTCCTCCCCTTCCTCAGCCCTTGGGCTGTCTCCTCCCATCCCTCAGCCCTTGGGCTCCTCTTCCTCCTTTTTCTTTCCTTCTCCCCGCCACCCCCTATCAGTCAAAAGAAGGGTTTCGGCCCGCAACGTTGCCTATTTCTATCGCTCCATAGATGCTGCTGCACCCGCTGAGTTTCTCCAGCATTTTTGTGTACCTCGGACTAATCATTTTACTGCTATCCAAATGCTCCATTATTACCTCTTTAATAATTGACTCCAGCACCTTTCCCACCACTGAAGTCAGGCTAACTGGTCTATAATTCCCCGTTTTCTCTCTCGCTCCTTTCTTGAAAAGTGGGATAACATTAGCTATGTAATTGGATAATTTGACTCAATTAATGGACCAGGAACAGTGATTGGACAGTTGGATCAATTATTTGGTCAAGAATTCTGATGGGGCGGTTGCGTGGTTAATGGACCAGGAGTTCTGATTGGACAGTTAGGTGGATATCGGTTGAGAGCTGTGATTGGATGTTTGACTCCAAAAACGCGTGTTTGATCCCGATCTCTAACATTGTGGATGGAGTGTGCTGGGGGAGTGTTCAGTTCAGTTCATTGTCCCAGGTACGGTGCAATGATTTTGTTGCATGCTAACCAGCCAGTAGAAAGGCAATACATGTTTACAGTCGATAAGGAAATAATGTTTAGTGCAATGTATAGCCTCTAAAGACCGATCAAAGATAATCTGAGTGTCACCAATGAGGTAGATTGTAGTTCAGCACTGCTTTCTGGTTGTGTTAGGATGGTTCAGTTCCCTGATAACAGCTGGGAGGAAACTGTCCCTGGATCTGGAGGTGTCCGATTTCACACTTCTAATACCTTTTGCCTGATGGAAGAGGGGAGAAGAGGGAATGGTCAGGGTGTGACTTGTCCTTGGTTATGTTGCTGGCCTTGCCGAGGCAGCGTGAGGTATAAATGGAGTCAATGGAAAGGAGGTTGGTTTGTGTGATGGTCTGGGCTGCGTCCACAATTTGCTGTAATTTATTGCGGTCTTGGATGGAGCTGTTCCCAAACCAAGCTGTGCTATATCCCAATAAGTTGGTGAAAGTTGTTGGGGACATGCCAAACTTCCTAAGTCTTTGGAAGTAGAGGTGTTAATGTGTTTTCTTGGCCTTTGCTTCAATATGGGTGGTCCAGGAGAAGTTGTTGGTGATATTGACTTCTAGAAATTTGAAGTTTTCAACCATCTGTACTTCGGCACCGTCAATACATCACTATCTCCTTTGTCTTGCTGACATTGAGAGAAAGGTTGTAATCTCGACACCAGGACACAAGGTTCTCAATCACCTTCCTGTACTCCATGCTATCATTATTTAATAACTGGCCCACAATGGTGGTGTTGTCTGTGAATTTGAAAATTGAATTAGATTTGTACATAGAGTCATACAGTGTGGAAACAGACCCTTCGGCCCAACTTGCTCACACCGGCCAACATGTCCCAGCTACACTAGTCTCGCCTGCCCTATTTGGCCCATATCCTTCCAAACCTGTCCTATCCATGTACCTGTCTAACTGTTTCTTCAATATTGGGATAGTCCCTGCTTCAAATACCTCCTCTGGCAGCTTGAACCGTACACCAACCACCCTTTGTGTGAAAAAGTTACCACTCAGAGGAACGGAAGGAGTGACAGGTTTTCTCCCACACTCCAAAGATATGCAAATTTGTAGGTTAATTGGCTTCTGTAAATTGTTCCCAGTGTGTGTAGGATAGTGCTAGTGTGCGGGGTGACCACTGGTCAGCACGGACCTGGTGGACCGAAGGGCCTATTTCTGTGCTGTACCTCTAAAACAAAGTCCGAAGAGTGTCGACAGTATGATTCACCACCACTCTCCCCTCCACTCCCCATCCCCTTCCCTCCCCTCTCACTGTCCCTCTCTCACACAGGATGTTCTCCAGTCTTCATGTTTCTGGTGAACGTGAGTATAATTATCATCCATTAACAGACTGGGGGGAGGGTTGGAGGGACGACGGACGGACAGACAGGGGGTTGTCTCCATGGGGCAGATGGGGGGGAATGTACCTGGGGATGAATGATGGGGGGTAGAGTCATAGAGTGATACATTGTGTGGAAACAGGCCCTTAGGCCCAACTCGCCCACATCGGCCAACATGTCCCAGCTACACTGGTCCCACGTGCTTGGTCTATATCCCTCCAAACCTGTCCTATCCATGTACCTGCCTAACTGTTTCTTAAACGATGGGACAGTCCCAGCCTCAACTATCTCCTCTAGCAGCTTGTTCCATACACTCCATGTGGACAGACAAGGTGGATCTTTATAGGGGCGGACGGGGTGGGGGAAGTCCATATGGACAGACAGGAGGGGGGAGGGGGGACAGTGTCCATGGCAGCGTGGGATCTCCATGGGGATTGACGGGTGATCTCCAAGGGGACTGACAGGGCAGAATCCTCATAGGGCCAGACTGGGGGCACTATCCTTGGAGATGGAAGGGGTGGGGGGAGTGTAGGGCCGAGAATTAGAGAATCAACTGTAAACCTTTTTTCTCCCCTCCCTCTCTCTCGCTTCCCCCTCTTTTGCCTCCCCCCACTTTCTCTAACCCCTCATCTGCCCTCCCTCTCTCTCTCCCCAGAACTCAGTCAGCTGACCGGAGTCGCCGCCATCCTTAGATTCCCCGTTGCGGAACTCTCGGACCAAGAAGACGAAGATTCTGGATCAGGGAGCGACTAGACTGGGCGGGGAGTGAAAAGTCGAGAGACTGGAGAATCACCCACCTCCCCGGGACAGGTCGAGCCGAGATCTGCAGAGTGTCCCCGGGGATCTCGCCCGGTCAGGACTCTCCCCCTCCCCGCGTGCTGGGGTCGCCCTCCCTCACTCCCGGGATCGTACCCTTCCCACGTCTCGGATTAAAACCCGCCGCAAACTCAGCGAGACCCCACTCCCCGTGTCTTATTTCTTAGTCCCGTCGCGTTCAGAGCTTCCCGTCGTGGAATCCCGAGGTATTTGCCGACATTTCTGGCCTATCCCTGGGGAAGTCATAGAGAACTGCAAAGAAACAGGCCCTTTGGCCCACTTCGCCCAACATGCTCCATCTGCACTAGTCCCATCTGCCTACATTCGGCCCAAATCCCTGTAACCCTGTCCTATCCATGTATTTGTCTAACTGTATCTTAAACGTTGTGACAGAAACTTCCTCAACTGCCTCCTCTGGCAGCTTGTTCCATACACCCACCGCCCTCTGTGAAAAGGTTGCCCCTCAGGTGCCTATTAAATCTTTCCCCTCACCTTAACCAATGTCCTCCGGTTACCCTCTTGTGGGCAAGAGACTGTATTTACCCGATCCATACCTCTCATGAATTTGTGCTCATGAAATGATACAAAGCAGAAACTTGCCCACGCTGACCAACAAGCCCCATCTACACTAGAACCTGCCTCAACCGCCTCCTCCGGCAGCTGGTTCCAAACACCCACCTGTGTGGAAGAAGTTGCCCATCAGGTTCTTATGAAATCTTTCGCCCCTGTTAAGCTGGAAAGGGTGCAGAGAAGCTGTATGAGGATGTTGCCAGGATTCAAGGGGCTGAGCTACCGAGAGAGCTTGCTAGTTTAGGGCTGCACAGTGGCGCAGCAGGAGAGTTGCGGCCTTACAGTGCCAGAATCCCAGGCTTGATCCTGACCTTGGGTGCTGTCTGAGTGGAGTTTACAGATTCTCCCTTTGATTGCATGAACTTCCTCCGGGTGCTCTGGTTTCCTTCCACATTCCCAAGATGTGAAAGTTTGTAGGTTAATTGACCCTCTGCAAATTGCTCTCTACCGTGTAGAGTGGGGATGAGAAAGTGGGATAACATAGAACTAGTGTGAACGGGCGCTTGATGGTCAACGAGGAATCGGTGGGCCGAAGGGCCTGTTTCTGCATTGCAATCTATGAAGAAGGATCCCGATCTGAAACGTCGCCTCCATGTTCACCAGAGATGCTGCTGGACCCGCTGAGTTACTCCAGCACTTTGCACCTATCCATGTTCTCCAGAAATGCTGCCTGATCTTCTGTGTTACTAATGCACGGTGTCTTTTTTGTAAACCAGTTTCTGTATTTTGTTATCTGTACAATCTATGTCTTGATTTCTCTACCCTGGGGATAAAATACCCTTTTTATTCCCCATTCACCCTATCTATTCCCCTCATCGTTTTAAGCACCTCTTCAATACTCATCACCCTTCATGCTCATATATTCCACAGTATAAAGTCCTACCTTGCCCAACCTCTCCCTGTAGCCCTCTCCCTGTAGCCCTGTAGTCCTAGCAACTTCCTCGTAAATTGTAACTGCATCCTTATAACAGGGCGAACAAAATTGAACATAATACTCCCAAGTGCGACCTCGCCACTGTCTTGTACAACTGCAACATAACCTCCCAACTTCTATACTCAATATTCTGTTGAAGGTCAATGTGGCAAAAGCCTTCTTCGCACCCTACCTCAGGAAGGTTGGCAGCCTGCCGGCATTTACTGCACATCCCTCGGTGAGGGACCTCCGGGTACAAGGGTAGGATACACAAGCACACACACACTGAAAGGTGGGGAGTGTGGAGGAACACAGGAACCTCGGGGTATAAGCACACACACACACACACAGTTGATTGTCACATGTTCCAAGGTGCAATGAAAAGCTTTTGTTGCATCCTAACCAGTCAGAATGACAATAAGGAAGTGCTGAGGGACTTGCAGTTTGAGCGCTGCTGAGCTGCTTACATGAGGTGGTGAGTCCAGATGTTACATGATCTGGACTGCGCTTCACCTTTCTTTTTCTCTCTAGAGAAAAGGCGGGGAGCCCGCCAGCAGATCGATGAGCGGGCTCCCCGCCATCTGTCACAGATCCAGAAAAGATTAGTGCTTTAGTGCTTTCGTTCGGTTTTTTTACGGGACTGTTCTCTGCAGCTGGTTTTAGTGGAGAGGCTCAGCGGGTCCTGTGGGAGGGTCTACCGTCAGAAGATAAAGAGATGGTTGAACTCCTTGATGACCTGATACCATTGGAGGAGTTGAACGGTGCCCTGCACCAGCTCAGGAAGGGAAAGTCCCCAGGGCTGGATGGGCTGACTAGTGTAGAGCCTTCTGGGATGTCATAGGGGGAGGTCCTGGAGGAGACCCTGGCAACCGGGGAGATGCCCCTCTTGTGGCACAGGGCAGTCATCCTGATGTCCAAGAAGGGCAATCTCTGCCTGGTGAAACATAGAAAATAGGTGCAGGAGTAGGCCATTCGGCCCTTCAATATGATCATGGCTGATCATTCAACTCAGTATCCCGTACCTGCCTTCTCTCCATACCCCCTGATCCCTTTAGCCACAAGGGCCACATCTAACTCCCTCTTAAATATAGCACGAAATGAAGAACTGGCGGCAGGTCCCTCTCCTCAGCACAGAGTATGAAGTCTTTGCACAGGCAATAGAAAATCGCCTGGGTTCCGTGCTGTCCCAATTGATCCACCCGGACCGGTACTATACAGTCCCTGGACGGTACATTCAAGATAACATCCACCTGGTTAGGGACCTAATTCATCCATCCCAGGGGGCTGGTTGGTCTGGTGCTTTTCCAGCCCTCGATCAGGAGCAGGCATTTGACAGGGTACATCATAACTATCTTTTTAGGACGCTGCAGGCTTTTGGGTTTGGACCATATTTTGTAGCCCAGGTCCGGCTTTTGTATGCCACAGCGGAGTGTCTCGTAAAGGCGAACAGTTCGTTCTTTGCACGCAATTATTTCAGATGGGTGTATGCCAGGGGTGTTCCATGTCTGGTCAGTTGTATTTGGTCTGTGTGGAGCTATTCCTGTGTCTTCTTTGGAGGTGGTTGACAGGCCGACCTTTGCCAGGACTGTGGGTGGAGGTGGTTCCCTTGGCCTATGATTCAGATTCAATTTATGCCGATGATATGCTCCTTATGTTCAATAGACAGTAGGTACAGGAGTAGGCCATTTGGACCATTCAATGTGATCATGGCGGATCATCCACAATCAGTACCCCGTTCCTGCCTTCCCCCCATATCCCTTGACTCTGCTATCTTTAAGAGCCCTATCTAGCTATCTCTTGAAAGTATCCAGAGAAGCGGGCCTCCATCGCCCTCTGAGGCAGAGAATTCCACAGAGAATTCCAGGGTGAGGGACCTGGCTGGTGACCATCCCCTAAGGTATGTCAGGACCACACTGACATCCCAGATTTGGGTGTACCTGGGTCTGGGGGGATTAGAGTTGAATATGCCTCTCATGAGTTTGATCACCAGTGGGTGGGACCCTATGGCCTGTTGACCTGGTGCCTGAAGTAGGCTGACAGAGCACTTCTGGCTGTATTAATGGCGCTGTGGCTGAGTCCTTCATTGTGGTGAAGGCCTGCCAGGAACTTCAGTACATTGGTTATTGTCGTAGTTGAATATGTACTTCCTGTATTCGAACAGTATCTTTCCCACTTCTTGATGTTCGACAAGTATTGTTTCCTTGTGGACATGCGGTGGGATGCTGTCATTGTGTTGATAGTGCTTTCTGACAATCCCAAGCCCAGTAGTGGTGTTTTCATAATCTGCAACCCAGTAGTTTAATTTTATCGTGGCATGGTGGCTTATGCCTGATACCGGGTGAATTAATAAGTCAGGGCTGCTGGGGAAGGTTATTGGGGTTTCGATGGCCATGTCGAGGACCACTGGGAACCATGGCTGTGTAGGCCAGTCGGGTACTATCAAAATAGCTGAAGCAGAGTCCATTTGTATTTTTCGTAGTACCCGACTGATGAGGCAGAAGGGAGGAAAAGCATAAAAGAAGAATTTTCCCCTGTCCAGCGCGAATGCATCTATCGCTGCTGCCTCAGGGTCTAGTTCCCAAGCGACATACATTGGTACCTGGTGATTTAGTCTGGATGCAAACAGATCGATATCTGGCGTGCCATATTGCTTTGTAATTTTAGCAAATGCTTTGGGATTTAACATCCATTTGGTGTTATCATTGAATTTGCGTGACCTGGTGTCTGCCACTGTATTTAGCTTACTTGGTAGGTAAGTTGCTGATAGCCAAATATGTCTATCGACACACCATTGCCAGATTGTGTTGACCAAATTGTCACATGATATCGATTTTATTCCGCCCATATGGTTAATATAGGCCACCACCGTGGTATTATCTATTTGTAAACGTACATGCAAGTGGTGCATATTCATAGAATATGCTTTTAAACCATAAAAATCACCTAACATTTCCAGATAATTTATGCCCAGTGTCTGTAGTAAAGATGACTCTAGATTAGTCCATCTACCACCTGTGCTGGATATGGTATTAGTTGCTCCCCAGCCTTGAGCACTGGCATCTGTTTGTATATATAACGTTGGATTATTGATGACGATAGGGCTGGAACTATGCCAAACATTCCCTACCCACCATTGTAGTTCTGATATTGCTTCAATAGACAATTTCATGATTCGGTCAAAGTGACCTGCATGTCTTTTTAACGCCTGCACTTTTGCTCTTTGTAGGTTTTGATAGTGCAGAGGTCCAAATTGTGTAGCTGGAAATGCTGCTACTATTTTGCCAATTACTCTTGCCACTTGTCGAATGGTTGGCCGGTCTTCAACCATTAATTTGTTTCATGTTTGTGCCAATTCTGCTGCTTTTTCTTTTGGCAATGTTACAGACATGTGGACTGAGTTAATTGTGAATCCCAGACAGTCCATAGTTGTGGATGGCGTCAACTTAGATTTATCTGGATGTAAGACAAATCCCAAGGTTTCAAACAATTGTTTGGTAGCTGATACAGCTGATATGGCCAATTCCATGGTTTTGCCTACTATTAAGATATCATCAAGATATGCCTTGACAATATGTTTCTGTTTTCTTAATATTGCCAAGGCTGGTTTTAGTATCTTCGTAAACAATCTTGGGGGTGATGTTAGGCCATTAGGCAACGCTTTAAACTGCCATAGTTGCCCCATCCAGTTAAGTTTCAGGTATCTGCGATGATCCTTTTGAATGGGCACTGAATAGTAGGCATCTTTTAAGTCGATGCTTGCCATAAAGTATCCTTTGGAAATCAGTTGTTTGGCAGTTACAAATGTTTCCATTTTGAAATGTATATACTTAACAAACGTATTTAGTGAGGTCAAGTCAATGATGATGCAACATCCACCATCTTTTTTAGTTTTAGTAAATATATTTGAGACAAATTCCAAAGGTTCATGTTTGGTTTTCTCAATGATACCCTTTGTAAGTAACCTCACCAGTTCTGCTTAACCCTCTAGTTTTTCTTTAACTGAGATGGTAAAGACCCTTTGGGGTGTGTGCTGAACTGGTGGCATGTTTTCTTGAACAAATTCTATTTTGTAACTGTTGAGTATATATATATATATCATTCGTGATAGACCTCCATGCTTCCACAAACAGGTGTAATCTCCCCCCTGTTAGTATAGATCCCCCACTTTTTATATGCTGGTAGGAACCAGACCCACCTACCTCCATGGTTATGGGTGCGATCCCTTCTTCTGTTTCTTCGTTGGACAATGTGTTGTCGGATGTGCTGCTGGTTGGGGGTGGCGCATTTTCCATGGGGCCCTGGCCTAAAAAAGGCTTTCGGGGATGGTATGCGGACCTCGAGCTTTCACCAGTACCATGAGGTTGACGTCGATTGGTAGAAGCGGTGGGGTACTGCCGTTTGGGTTTTGTGGGTCTGCTCGTTCCGGGGCCTGTCCTCATGAGGCCAATTGTTTTGGACTCTTTTTCCAGGTTTTGGACTCTTCTTCCAGGTCTTTTACTGTTTTGGAGAGGTCCTTACCAAAAAGCAGGATTTGAGGCTCTGAGGCTGATGTTTTGCACAATCCCGTAAATTTGGGGTTGAGGGCAGGTCATGGAGCATTTGCTCCATGAGCCGCTCCATGCGGCTCAGGCGGCTGTCTCTGCTGCTCTCGGGCGGTGAGACCTCCACGTCGGAGTTGTCGGATGTAACCGGCCGGTTGGTCTTCCATTTCGATTTACCTCCAGTCCGCTGCTCAGGCTGCGCTAACGGTACTGGGCTCGGCTTGGTATAATGAATAGCGGACCGCAGAGTGTGCGGTCCTGCTGCCTCTCGCCCCCCACTGATGGAACGCTCCTCTGTTGGAGTCGAACGGGGGGCGGTCTTTTTTGCTTGTCTCGCTTTGTTCATTTTCTCCAGTTGTCTCGACCTGGCGTGAACAAAGCAAAGCGAAGTTTTCTAATACGACCTCAAGAGTAAACTTACCTGACAGTCCGTCTATTTTAAGCTGTAGCAGAAGCGCCCTGTACTCCCGTACGTCGCTGTTGCACTGCGTGAACGCTCATGTCGCGCATGCATGCTGGACGGGATCTTCACGTAGTCACTCACGTGACTCCGAAGAAAAATGCATTACTGGAAAATTGGTCAATTGAATGCCCACATTACCAGTGGCTGGAGTAACTTTCGAAGAGAGAAATAGTGGTTTCTGATTCGTAGGATATTTTCTAACCAATAACAGAGGCGAACCCCACTGCCATTAAGGCAGAAGCATAATCGGATCTATTAGGAGTGAATTCAGGGGCCATAGTAATTATAAGGGGAGGCATATCAAATTTCCACCGACCCTGGTTGTGTGGCAATAAATTATATCTTATCTTATATACGACCGAGCGTGTATCAATGAAAATATTTGTTTCAGTAATACCATAGGCATCCACTTCTGAACTATGGATGTCATACCGGGTCACGTGTTCACTACAAATGCGGAACCAATGGGTGAAAAATTACGAAAACGTGAACTGGGATCATACCCTCGTGTATGAGGTTTGGAGCCTGTTTCTGGAGTTGCAATGGCTGATGTCCAATAACAGAGTTGCCTCATTACTACTGGGGATCATCAGTGTACTTATTCGGACAAGCAAGTGGTAGATGGAAATGAAGGGCGTCAGTCATTCAACGGCAGGATATTATGGGTTCCAGTTCCAGGGATCAGAGTAAATCAATGAGGCTCATGCCTCCGAACCCGTTCCACTGTACACTAACCATCTATCGGTGATCTATAGATAATTTTAATGGAGTGACCAAATTATTTCTCAGTCATATTAGATGGTTGTTGAAAGGGGTACACAACATGAGGTAAGGGAGCTGCGATGTAAAAATAGAATACGTCTGGCATGCCTGACAGAAAAATACTCTAATCTAGCACAAATACTGTCACAACAATTAATAATGCGAATATTAGAATGAGGGGACTGTGGCTGACAAGGGAAGTCAAGGGCAGAATAAAACCAAAGTAGAAGGTAGATAACATTGCAAAGATTAGTGGGAAGCCAGAGTATTTTGGAGCTTTTAAAGAACAACAGAAGGTAAATAAAAAGGCAAGATGGGGAGAAAAGGTGAAATACGACGGTAAGAATGTCAATAATATAAAATAGGATAGCAAGAGTTTCTTCAGATATATAAAGAGTAAGAAAGAATCAAGAGTGGACATTGGACCACTGGAATAGTGCAGGAGATGTGATAATGGGGAATAAAGAAATGGCAGAAGAATAAATTACTTTCTTTGAGAGAGAAATTCAAGAGAGTCAGGAGGTGGAAGTTAGTGAAGTGGCGATTAGTAAGAATATGCTTGGGAAACTGAAAGATCTGAAGGTGAATAGGTTACCTGGGCTGGATGTAGTGCAGCCAGGGTTCTGAAAGAGGTGGTAGACAAAAGTGTCTAGGTTGCAGCAGCATCTATGGAGCGAAGGAAATAGGCAACGTTTCGGGCCGAAACCCTTCTTCAGACTCTTCAGAAAGAGGTGGCTTTAAAGATTATGGATGCATGAAGAGTAATATTTCAAGAGTCACTAGAGTCAGGAGCGGAACGGGACGATTGTAACATTGCCAATAGTACTCTGCTGTACAAGAGGGAGCAAAGCAGAATAGTGGAAACGTTAAGTGGGTCAGTCTGACGTCACTGGTTGGTAAGATTGTATAAAGGAGGAGAAGATTTTATAAGAGTCCGTTATAAAGGATGAGGTTACGGAGTTCATGACAAAATAGGCCAAAGTCAGCATGGGTTTGTGAAGGGGAGATCTTGCCTGACGTATCTGCTGGAATTCTTTGAAACGGAAAGTCAGTGAATGTTGTTTACCTAGATTTTCAGAAGGACTTGGATAAAGTGTCACATGCGAGACTGCAAAGGAAGACGAGCGCTTGTTGTATCAAAGGGGAGATAGTAACATGGATAGCAGTTTGGCTGGATGGCAGAAGCCAATGAGTGGAATAAAAAGTTTTCTTTGGTTGTCTGCCAGTGACTAGCGAAGTTCCACAGTGATCAGTGCTGGGGCCGCTACTGTTCACGTTGCATATTGATGATTTGGATGAGGGGATGGAAGGATTTGTGGCCAAGTTTGCAGATTATACGAAAATATTTAGAGGGGCAGGTAGTGTAGAGAAAACAGGGACTCTGCTACATTTATTTCAAGAGGACTAGAATACAAAAGTAGCGATGTAATGCTGAGGTTCGATAAGGAGCTCATCAGGCCGCATTTTGAGGGATTCTGGGCCCCGTATCTGAGGAAGGATGTTGTGGCTATGGAGAAGGTCCAGAGGAGGTTTACAAGAATGATGCCAGGAATGAGTGGGTTAAATAAATGATGATAGTTTGATGGCACTGAGCCTGTTCTCGTTGGTGTTTAGAAGGATATGTCTATGGAGGAGGGGGGAGGGAGGGGGGGGAAGGGGGGGGGTGGGGTATTGACTGTTGCCAAATAGTGAAAGGCTTGGATTGATTTCATGGAGAGAAGATATTTTCACTAGTGGGAGAGTTTACCAACAGACATCCTAGCTTCAGAATTAAAGGACGTTCCTTGACGAAGGAGACGAGAGGGGTTTTCGTAAGTTACAGGGTGGATCATCTGTGGAATGCCATGCCACTTAAGGCTGTGGATATATTTAGGAAGAGATTGATAGATTCTCAATCAGTACGGATGTAAGGAGTTATGGGGAGAAGACAGGCGATTGGGTTTGGGAGATAGAGATAGATCAGCCATTACTAACTGGTGGAGTATACTTGATGTGCCAAATGGACTAATTCTGCTCTCTTCACTCATGAATTTATGAACTTAATATCAGACATAACATCAAATGTACAGCGTCCGTAGCCGGCATCGTTTACTAAATATAGGACCCAGTAATTTATACAAAGAGCGCCAATGTTGGTTACTATGGAGAAGGTGCTTGAGAAGCTGGCAGGGCTGAAGGTGGATGTCACCTGGAACGGACAAACTGCATCCTCGGGTTCTGAAAGTGTTACCTTTAGAGATTGTGGAGGCATTGATAGTGATATTTCAGGAATCACTAGAGTCAGGAGTGGTCCCAGATGATTGGAAAATTGCTAATATTACGCCAATGCACATGAAGGAAGCAAAGCAGAATAGTGGGAACTATAGGCCGATTAGACTCACTTCGGTGTTTGGTAAGATTTTAGAGTCCATTATATAGGATGAGTTTACAGAGTACTTTGAAGTTGACGATAAAATAGGCTGGTCAGCATGGCTATGCAAAGGGGAGATCTTGCTTGTCAAATTTGCTGAAAGTCTTTGAAGAAGTATATAGCAGGGCAGACAAAGAAGAGTCAATAGATATTATTGTCTTAGATTTTCAGAAAGCCTTTGATAAGGTGCCACTTGTGAGGCTGCTACTAAGAGACCATGATATCAAAGGGCAGATACTCGCATGTCTAGCAGGTTGGAGGGAATATCAGAAGGGGATGTTTCTGGTAGGTTGCGCAGAGTTCAGCAGAGGTTGGTGTTGGGGCGCTACTCTTCACGTTGTATATTAATGATTTGAATGAGGGGTTGAAGGTTTTGTGGCCAAGATTAGGTATTATAAGAAAATAGATGGAAGGGAGGGTAGTGTAGAGAAAGCAGGGCCTCTGCAGAAGGACTTGGACAGGATAGGAGAGTAGGCAGATAAGTGGCAGATGGAATAGTGTGTAGCAACTTGAGGTTTACGGTATGGGAGAAGATAAAGGGTGGCAATAAATGTGGCTTTATCTGGTAGATTGCCAGTGACAAGCAAAGTTCCACAGGGGTCGGTGCTGGGGCCACTATTCATCATGTTGTATATTAATGATTTAGACAAGGGAATGAGGGTTTTGTGGTCATGTTCATGGATGAAACGAAAATATATGAAGGGGCAGGTAGTGTAGAGAAAGCAGGAACTCTGCAGAAGGACTTAGATAGGTTGTGAGAGTGAGCGGAGAAGTGACAGAC